>NC_091955.1:9990133-10117633 GCF_031021105.1 Erythrolamprus reginae | reverse complement strand
TCCGGGTCCCGTCAACTAAACAATGTCGGTTGGCGGGCCCCCGGGGAAGAGCCTTCTCTGTGGCGGCCCCGACCCTCTGGAACCAGCTCCCCCCAGAGATTAGAACTGCCCCTACTCTCCTTGCCTTTCGTAAGCTCCTTAAGACCCACCTGTGTCATCAGGCATGGGGGAACTGAGACATCTCCCCCGGGCATATACAATTTATGCATGGTATGTTTGTATGTATGTGTGTTTAAAAAATGGGGTTTTTAAAATGTTTTTAGTAGAAATTTAGATTTGTTATAAATTGTTTTTCACTATACAAATCTAAATAAGTAAGTAAGTAAGTAAGTAAGTAAGTAAGTAAGTAAGTAAGTAAGTAAGTAAGTAAGATTAAATACTTCGGGAATAAGCTGTCTTTTCTGCTAATTGTGGGCAAGGCTGAGTATCCAATGAGCTATTTTTCCTCCTTGTTTCCCCTTGCTTTGCACCAAGTCTTAGCTGGCGTGAAAGACTACAAATTACATTTAGACTAACATTTCCGCAGCAAGATCCAACACAATCTGTTGTCCCTTACGTTATTTTCTTAGAATTAAAACTCTGGAACTAGAAGAAGAGAAAGCCTTGCTAACAATTATATACCTCTTCGATAGAAACCTGTGATGCCTGTCCAGATTTAGTAGCCTGGAAAAAATGCTTCCTCACTTTTTGTCTTTTATATCTTTTTATTTGTTTCCAGGAGAAGCATAAACTTGAGTTGGAAGATTTAAGAAAAGCTGGACACGAGGCCTTGTCTATTATTGTGGAAGAATTCAAGGTAACAGTCGCATTCTTTTCCAGGGTTTGGTTTCTCAAGCCATTTCTGATTGTAGGAGAGATTTCTTGATTGGGAAGGGCGAATTAGAAATCGTTCTTCGTTTGTTTGTTTGGCTTTGTAGCCACATCCTTAAAAAGTAAGTTTAAAAGAATTTTTTTCGGGGATATCAAGCAGATGACCTTTCTGCTGGGAATAATGGCATCGTTTTGCAGGAAATGATGATGATGATATACCTGGAACCATCCATTAGGTCACCTGCTACTTCAGTCTTCAGAAAAATAAGACTTTTTTCTCCTTGTCTATGGGCAGAGGTCTTCAAACTTGGCAGCTTTAAGACTTGTGGACTTCAACTCCCAGAATTCTCCAGCCGGCATAGCTGACTGGAGAATTCTGGGAGTTGAAGTCCACAAGTCTTAAAGTTGCCAAGTTTGAAGACCTCTATGGGGATTGTATTCGTAAGCTATTGAAGATCCACTTGTGTCGTTAGGTACCAAGTACCACTGGGACCACTTTCACTGGCTTACGCCAGAGTCGTTGCAGCTCTATTTTTAGATCTTCGTATTTCACTAATTTCTCTAGCTGCTTCTCCTCAATTCTGCTGTCTCCTGGGATTGTGATGTCGATGATCCAAACTTTCTTTGTCTCCACAATCATAATGTCTGGTGTGTTATGCTTCAGAATTCGGTCAGTCTGAAGTCGGAAGTCCCACAGTAGTTTTGCTTGCTCATTTTTGACCACTTTTTCGGGATTATAATAATAATAATAATAATAATAATAATAATAATAATAATAATAATAATAATAACAACAACAACTACTACTACTACTACTACTACTACTACTACTATTATTATTATTATTATTATTTATTAGATTTGTATGCGGCCCCTCTCTGAAGACTTTTTTCCTCCTGCAACCAAGATGGTGGATTAGTTAGAATCCTGGGGCAATTTGTCCTTCAACCTGTCCCCCCCCTCCAAATTCTGGGTGTAAAAAGATTGAGCATGTACAGTGGTACCTCTACCTAAGAACGCCTCTACTTACGAACTTTTCTAGATAAGAACTGGGTGTTCAAGATTTTTTTGCTTCTTCTCAAGAACCATTTTCCACTTACAAACCCGAGCCTCCGAAACTGTAACCGGAAAAGGCAGGGAGAAGCCTCCATGAGTCCTTCTCTAGGAATCTCCTGGGAGGAAACAGAGCCAGAAAAGGTGGGGAGAAGCCTCCATGGGGGCTCTCTAGGAATCTCCTGGGAGGAAACAGGGCCTGAAAGGGGGGGGGGAGAAGCCTCTGTGGGGCCTCTCTAGGAATCTCCTGGGCGGAAGCAGGGCCAAAAAAGGTGGGGAGAAGCCTTTGTGGGGCCTCTCTAGGAATCTCCTGGGAGGAAACAGGGCCGGAAAAGGCATGGAGAAGCCTCCATGGGGCCTCTTTCTGAATTTCCTGTGAGGAAACAGGGCCGGAGAAGATGGGGAGAAGCCTCCATGGGGCCTCTCTATGAATCTCCTGGGAGGAAACAGGGCCGGAAAAGGCGGGGAGAAGCCACTATGGGGCCTCTCTAGGAATCTTCTGGGAGGAAACAGGGCTGGAGAAGGCAGGGAGAAGCCTCTGTGGGGCCTCTTTGGAATCTCCTGTGAGAAAACAGAGCCACCACCCTCCCTATGGTTTCCCCAATTGCACGTATTATTTGCTTTTACATTGATTCCTATGGGAAAAATTGCTTCTTCTTACAAACTTTTCTACTTAAGAACCTGGTCACGGAACGAATTAAGTTCGTAAGTAGAGGTACCACTGTATGCGGAATATGTGGTCACTCGGACACCAGGAATCTGGGAGACAAAACTAACTATTTAGTGCAGCTTTTTATTATGGTTGCTGACCAACACAAACTTAATTGTTGGAGTCTACGCAGTCTGGCTCTTAACTGCTTGAGTCATCCTTGTGGAGAGTGAGGCAGAAAAAGGAGATCGCAACCTCTGAAGGTTTTCTGCCGTCATTTTACCGTGGTGGACAATGGGTATCCCTTTTGTACTGGGTGTGTTGATTCCTAAGGACTAAATCACCGAAAGTACAGTAATGTTAGGAAATTGCTGTTTCATCTCCTGGCTAGCAGCCTTTGGGGAATCACTCTGGATTATATCAGCATGATTGGTCAACTGGGAATTGAGCGGAAGTGACATCAGCGCATGAGTCGTAATTGCATAGCCTCTGCTTTGGCTGTAATCCAATGTTTCTCAACTGTTGCAACTTCAAAATGGTTGGACTTCCACTCCCAGAATACTTCAGCCAAATCATGCTGGCTGGGGAATTCTGGGAGTTGAAGTCTACGCACCTTCAAGTTGCCCACAAGATCACATGCTGCAACGCCCTGCCTGTCAACGACTACTTCAGCTTCAACCACAACAACACAAGAGCACACAACAGATTTAACCGCTCCAAACTTGACTATAAAAAAATATGACTTTAGTAATCGAGTTGTCGAAGTGTGGAACTCATTACCGGACTCCGTAGTGTCATCCCGTAACCTCCAACATTTTACCCTTAGACTATCCACGGTTGACCTCTCTAGATTCCTAAGAGGTCAGTAAGGGGCGTGCATAAGTGCACTAGAGTGCCTTCCATCCCCTGTCCTATTGTCTCTCCTATATCTTCTCTTCTATTGCTATATCTTTTCTTCTATTCTCTCATTGATATATTTTACTCCTATATTTTCTCTTCTCTTCTTTCTTTGACAAATTTTACTTCGAGTGTATCCTCTATAAGCTTCATTGTGTATTATTGTGTTTTGGACAAAATAAATAAATAAGTAAAAATTAAAAATAAAGTTGCCACAGTGCTCTAATCTCAGAAAGACGCAAAGGACCAAACTGCTAGTACTGTAGGAAATGACCAGATTGAGGCCGAGGGAGGGGTCAAACCAGTGGTGAAATCCAATTATTATTATTTTTAATACCAGTTCTGTGGGCATGGCTTGGTGGGAGTGGTGTGACTTGGTGGGAGTGGCAGGGGAAGGATTACTGCAAAATTTCCATTCCCACCCTGCTCCTGAGGGAACAATACTGCAAAATCCCCATTGCCTCCTTACTCCTGAGGGAAGAATACTGCAAAATCCGCATTTCCTCTCTGCTCCTGAGGGAAGGATACTGCAAAATCCCCATTCCCTCCCCACTCCTGAGGGAAAGATATTGCAAAATCTCCATTCTCTCCCCACTCCTGAGGGAAAGATATTGCAAAATCTCCATTCCGTCCCCACTCCTGAGGGAAAGATACTGCAAAATCTGCATTCCCTCCCCACTCCTGAGGGAAGGATACTGCAAAATCCGCATTCCCTCCCCACTCCTGAGGGAAAGATACTGCAAAATCTCCATTTCCTCCCCACTCCTGAGGGAAAGATATTGCAAAATCTCCATTCCCTCCCCACTCCCGAGGGAAAGATATTGCAAAATCTCCATTCCTTCCCCACTCCTGAGGAAAAGATATTGCAAAATCTCCGTTCCCTCCCCACTCCTGAGGGAAAGATATTGCAAAATCTCCGTTCTCTCCCCACTCTTGAGGGAAAGATATTGCAAAATCTCCATTTTCCTTCCCCACTCCTGAGGGAAAGATATTGCAAAATCTCCGTTCTCCTCCCCACTCCTGAGGGAAAGATATTGCAAAATCTCCGTTCCCTCCCCACTCCTGAGGGAAAGATATTGCAAAATCTCCATTCCCTCCCCACTCCTGAGGGAAAGATATTGCAAAATCTCCATTCCTTCCCCACTCCTGAGGGAAAGATATTGCAAAATCTCCATTCTTTCCCCACTCCTGAGGGAAAGATATTGCAAAATCTCCATTCCTTCCCCACTCCTGAGGGAAAGATATTGCAAAATCTCCATTCCCTCCCCACTCCTGAGGGAAAGATATTGCAAAATCTCCATTCCTTCCCCACTCCTGAGGGAAAGATATTGCAAAATCTCCATTCCCTCCCCACTCCTGAGGGAAAGATATTGCAAAATCCCTGTTCCCCTCCCCACTCCTGAGGGAAAGATACTGCAAAATCTCTATTCCCTCCCCACTCCTGAAGGAAAGATATTGCAAAATCCCCACTCCTGAGGGAAATTTCCACTACCAGTTCTCTAAAACCTGTCAGAACCTGCTGGATTTCATCCCTGGGTCAAACACATCATTAGTTTGGAACTCCTTTGTGCCCACAAGAGATAGATGCCTTCATAGAAGGAACATAGAAGATGGACGGCAGAAAAAGACCCCATGGTCCATCTAGTCTGCCCTTATACTATTTCCTATATTTCATCTTAGGATGGATCTATGTTTAACCCAGGCATGTTTAAATTCAGTGACTGTGGATTTACCAACCACTTCTGCTGGAAGTTTGTTCCAAGCATCTACTACTCTTTCAGTAAAATAATACTTTCTCACATTGCTTCTGATCCAACTAACCTCAGATTGTGCCCCCTAGTTCTTGTGTTCACTTTCCTATTAAAAACACTTCCCTCCTGAACCTTATTTAACCCTTTAACATATTTAAATGTTTCAATCATGTCCACCCCTTTCCCTTCTGTCCTCTAGACTATACAGATTGAGTTCATGAAGTCTTTCCTGATAAATTTTATGCTTAAAACCTTCCACCATTTTTGTCGCCCGTCTTTGGGCCGTTCAATTTTATCAATATCTTTTTGTAGGTGAGTTCTCCAGAACTGAACACAGTATTCCAAATGTGGTCTCACCAGCAGCTCTATATAGCGGGATCACAATCTCCCTCTTCCTGCTTGTTATACCTCTAGCTATGCAGCCAAGCATTCTACTTGCTTTTCCTACCGCCCCACCGCCCTGTTCACCCATTTTGAGACTGTCAGAAATCACTACCCCTAAATCCTTCTCTTCTGAAGTTTTTGCTAACACAGAACTGCCAATACAAGACTCAGATTGAGGATTCCTTTTCCCCGAGTGCATTATTTTACATTTGGAAACATTAAATTGCAGTTTCCATTGCTTTGACCATTTATCTAGTAAAGCTAAATCATTTGGTCAAAGCAATGGAAACTGCAGTTTAATGCTTCCAAATGTAAAATAATGCACTTGGGGGAAAAGGAAAGAAATCACTACCCCTAAATCCTTCTCTTCTGAAGTTTTTGCTAACATGGATTGAGGATTCCTTTGTGATTTGTACATGTAGACATATACATATTGTGGTGTTGTTCTTTCTTCAATAAAGGAAAAAAGAAAAGAAAAGCGAAACGTCTTCAAAGAAAAACAAGAAAACCCAGTTGCCTCTTGAAAAAATACTTATTTATTTATTGGATTTGTATGCCGCCTCTCTCCAGAGACTCGGGGAGGCTAACAGCAACAATAAAGCAGTGTACAATAGTAGTCTGATGTTAGAAACAATTAAAGACCCATTAATATAAAAAACAAACATGCATACATACATACCATGCATAGAATTGTAAAGGCCTAGGGGGAAGAGGATTTCAATTCCCCCATGCCTGAACGGCAGAGGTGGGTTTTAAGCAGCTTACAAAAGGCGAGGAGGGTGGGGGCAATTCTAATCTCTGGGGGGAGGTTGGTTCCAGAGAGCCGGGGCTGCCACAGAGAAGGCTCTTCCCCTGGGTCCTGCCAAGCGACATTGTTTAGTTGACGGGACCCGGAGAAGACCCACTCTGTGGAACCTAACTGGTCGCTGGGATTCGTGCGGCAGAAGGCGGTCCCTGAGATAGTCTGGTCCGGTGCCATGAAGGGCTTTATAGGTCATAACCAACACTTTGAATTGTGACCGGAAACTGATCGGCAACCAATGCAGACTGCGGAGTGTTGGTGTAACATGGGCATACTTGGGAAAGCCCATGATTGCTCTCGCAGCTGCATTCTGCACGACCTGAAGTTTCCGAACACTTTTCAAAGGTCGCCCCATGTAGAGAGCGTTACAGTACGATATGGGTCCAGCCTGGAGCATTTTTCTTGACATTTGCTTCGCTTTCGAAAATGATGGCAAAGCACATTTTATGTAGAAGAAACCTTACTGTATGTCAGCTAAGGCAGAACCAGAAACCCTTGTGGTATGTATGAGCGATTAGGATGGAGAATGTGTTATAGCAACATATAAATAGTAAGGCCTCTTTTCATAATCCGTTGAAAGTAAATTGTTCTGTGAGATGGGAAATACGTTCATGTTCATAAAACGTGTGGTCTGAAACCTTGGATATATGAAACCAGCTGTGAAGTTATTTGGATTCTGCCTATACTTCTTCTTTTTTTTAAATGAAATATCTCGTTGCCAAGCTCAGAATCCAGTATAATGGCACATTTTAGCCTTGCTTTGCATAGAAGATGCTGTTTGCATAGGTTTTATTCCACATCAGGCTTTCGTTTCCATCATTAATAATTTTTGCGAAGAACTTTCCAAAGGAAATACTAGCCGAGGCTGAAGTAACATGTCTAGGAGCTTTGGTAACATGTCTAAATAAGAGTGGAAAAAGTTCAGAAAAACTTAAGCGAACATCTTGTTTTTATTTATCCCACTTAAAACCAGCAAAGCAGAGACAGGCACACAAACGCAGAACCCCCAAATTGGCTCGCTTGCAGTTGCATTTTCTAAAAATAACAGAAAAAACCCCTCTTGAAATACGCTGGAGCTGATGTTTGCTTTCATGTCATAGTCATCCCACTTCATCGTCAATCAGAGGTAAAAGGAGACTTTAGCGCAAGATATAGAATAGAATTCTTTTTTTTCCCCCAATACATTTTATTAATTTTCATAGAAACATAGAAACATAGAAGACTGACGGCAGAAAAAGACCTCATGGTCCATCTAGTCTGCCCTAATACTATTTCCTGTATTTTATCTTACAATGGATATATGTTTATCCCAGGCATGTTTAAATTCGGTTACTGTGGATTTACCAACCACGTCTGCTGGAAGTTTGTTCCAAGGATCTACTACTCTGACAAACATACATTTTAACATAAAAATGGGGTTGCATCTTCCCCGCTTATTCTAGAAGTAAAATTTCAATACATTAAAAACATTTTAAATCAACTCATTGCTTTAAATCAAAAGAAGAAATTTGTTTTACCTTATATAGTAAGTCTTCATATATAAACTAGAAACATAGAAACATAGAAGACTAACAGCAGAAAAAGACCTCATGGTCCATCTAGTCTGCCCTTATACTATTTCCTGTATTTTATCTTACAATGGATATATGTTTATCCCAGGCATGTTTAAATTCAGTTACTGTGGATTTACAAACCACGTCTGCTGAAAGTTTGTTCCAAGGATCTACTATTCTTTCAGTGAAATAATATTTTCTCACGTTGCTTCTTCTGATCTTTCCCCCAACTAACTTCATATTGTGTCCCCTGGTTCTTGTGTTCACTTTCCTATTAAAAACACTTCCCTCCTGAACCTTATTTAACCCTTTAACATATTTAAATGTTTCGATCATGTCCCCCTTTTTCCTTCTGTCCTCCAGACTATACAGACTGAGTTCATTAAGTCTTTCCTGATACGTTTTATGCTTAAGACCTTAATGAACTCAATCTGTATACTTCTAACATAACTTTTAAATCATATCTCCCTACTTGTACAATTCTCCTATTCTTTTTACTTTATTCTGTATTGGCCAAGTGTGATTGGACACACAAGGAATTTGTCTTTGGTGCACATGCTCTCAGTGTACATAGAAGAAAAAGATGCATTTGTCAAGAACCATGAGGTACAACACTTAATGATTGTCATAGGGGTCAAATAAGCAATCAGAACAATCAATGTTAATAAAGATCTTAAGGATACAAGCAACAAGTTACAGTCATATAGTCATAAGTGGGAGGAAATGGGCGATAGTAATGAGAAAAAAACTACTAGTAATAATAGTGCAGACTTAGTAAATAGTTTGACAGTTTTGAGGGGATTATTTGTTTAGCAGAGTGATGGCAACATTAAACATAAGGCACTAATGGTCTAACTATTCTATTGAAGGGTTCCTCTGTAACATCTGGGCTTCCTCTGTAACAAATACACCAAATAATAAAAGGGTGGCTTTTTTATTTTTATGTTATTATTTTTATTTTTTGTCATCCCTACAGTTAATTCTCATTTTGTATGCCACCCTGAGTCTACGGAGAGGGGCGGCATACAAATCTAATAAATAAATAAATAAATAAATTTTGATTTCAAAACAAGATGAACAGGAATGGAAACAATTCTTTGTCAGCACTCCAACTGGAGTGTTCATTTAGAATAGAATAGAATAGAATAGAATAGAATTTTTTATTGGCCATGTGATTGGACACCCAAAGAATTTGTCTTGGTGTATATGCTCTCAGTGTACATAAAAGAAAATATAGATTTGTCAAGAATCATGTGGTACAACACTTAATGATTGTCATAGAGGTCAAATAAGCGACGAAGAAGCAATCAATAATAATAAAAATCTTAGGATACAAGCAACAAGTTATACTCATACAGTCATAAGTGGGAGGAAATGGGTGATAGGAATGGTGAGAAAAAACTAGTAGTAATAGTAGTGCAGACTTAGTAAATAGTTTGACGGTGTTGAGGCCACCTGTGGTTGGGTGGGGCTGTGGTCATTAGTGAGGCTGCTATAAATAGCAGCCTGTGGGTTTGGCCATTGTGGAGGATTATCTGATCATTGTGTTTCATGACTGCTTGGTTGACTTTGACCTTTTGTGTGCTGATTTTCCCCCGCTTTGAAACTAAACCAGAGCCAAGTTTGTTTCACTTTGTGAAAGAAGAAGGACTGTGAATTGCCTCACAGCTGCAAGCTAAGTATCACAGAACTGATAAGGGACTTGTACAAATTACCAGTTTGTTTGGAGACCAGTGCTCTGTGCTATACCAAAAGAGGGCTTGGTTTAAGTGAATTTTCATGATAAAGAACATTGTTTTGAATTTTCAAACGTGTGTGTGTGTGTCTGAAATTTGTACCTGTGCATTTTTGGGAGGATTCTACCAGAGAGCCCCACAGAGCAGTTTGCATTGTGTATTTTGTGGTTACAGTAGTCCCTCGCTATACCGCGCTTCACCTACTGCGGCTTCACTTCATCGCAGGTTTTCAAGAAATATGAATGAGAAAAATCATTCGTGGATCTTCGCTGGTTCGCGGGTTTCTGAGGAAGTCGATCGGCAGATTTAAACAGCCCGCCAAACTCAATCGGCAGGTTTTTCAAAAAAAATATATCTAAAATTGTAAATACTGTATTTAAATACTGTATCTAAAATAAATACTGTGTGGGAAGGGTTTATAAACACTTAAAACAATGAAAACTTACCAAACAATTACAATATAAATACTTAAATAAGTACTATCAGTCGATAAATTCCCCATCGCGGATTTCACCTATCGCGGCCGGGTCTGGAATGTAACACCAGCGATAGATGAGGGACTACTGTATTTGAATCCGGCAGGGCGAGTCTTATTAAATAGTTTGCATGCCTCCTTAAGAGCTTATATAGATTGATGAGCAAGCTTGCTCTGTTCCAGCTTTTAAGATTTCCATTTGTTTATAAATTACTGATTAATTGAGGAAAAAAATAATATGGGTCTCTTCGGATTATCTTTTGGTTTCTCTCCTTCTTTTTTCTGTTCCTAGAAATAATTTAGACGCGCAGTAAGAAAGGAATAATGTTTGTTTGGGTTATTGGTTACTGGGTGTGTGTTTAAAAAGCTTTTAAGAATGTTTTGTGGGTAGACCTCTAATGTTCCACTGAACGTGGTGCCTTTTTAACCTTTTTTTTTAATATTGAAAGAAATAGAGCAAAGCTTAATTTTACCTGGGAAGAGAGTCTCACATACAAGGGAGTGGGATTTGATTGGCCCATGGCAGTTTGCCATGTTGAATGTTGGGGTGCTGCTTCTTTGCAAATTGCTGGCATTCCATATGCATATTTTATTTTCCTTCCGAAAAGCAGGGTTATTAAGTTAATGTTGATCAAACCCACTTTCTCAGAGCTGGAACTTAACTTTGAAAAAAGTTGGAATAAACTTAGAAACATAGAAGTCTGACGGCAGAAAAAGACCTCATGGTCCATCTAGTCTGCCCTTATACTATTTGCTGTGTTTTATCTTAGGATGGATATGTGTTTATCCCAGGCATGTTTAAATTCAGTTACTGTGGATTTACCAACCACGTCTGCTGGAAGTTTGTTCCAAGGATCTACTACTCTTTCAGTGAAATAATATTTTCTCACGTTGCTTTTGATCTTTCCCCCAACTAACTTCAGATTGTGTCCCCTTGTTCTTGTGTTCACTTTCCTATTAAAAACACTTCCCTCCTGGACCTTATTTAACCCTTTGACATATTTAAATATTTCGATCATGTCCCCCCCTTTTCCTTCTGTCCTCCAGACTATACAGATGGAGTTCGTTAAGTCTTTCCTGATACGTTTTATGCTTAAGACCTTCCACCATTCTTGTAGCCCGTCTTTGGACCCGTTCAATTTTGTCAATACCTTTTTGTAGGTGAGGTCTCCAGAACTGAACACAGTATTCCAAATGTGGTCTCACACCAGCGCTCTATATAAGGGGATCACAATCTCCCTCTTCCTGCTTGTTATACCTCTAGCTATGCAGCCAAGATAGCATTTCTTTCTCAGCAAGTCTGAAACAATGTCTACATCAGCCTGAGATGTTATCGGACATGAGTTCGAAAACAAAAGATCCAGAAAGACTGGTCTCACCTTAGAAAATGTCAGGCTGACCAAACAAGGAAGACTTTTATGGCCATACTGGAACGTCCAAAACCGAAGGAGTGATTTAAGATTGAAGGGAATAACATGGACTGGAGGGGAGCATTCTTAAAATGTTTTAATAACATTCATTAAACCCAGTGACTAAGCCAATGTCAGAGCTTTTATAACTCTTCCTCAAATTATACGTGCTTTTCTGCAGAAATTACAGGAAGGTTGGCCGCCTTCCACTTCTTCACTTCTAAGACAACTGTTTTCAAAGAAGAGTGGAAAATCCTTATAGTAGCAGGTCTCAAAGTGTTAGATGTAAGTGTGCTATCTACCTTCTAAAACTTGGGGTGGACACAGAGGTGGTATTCAGGTTCTGACCGGTTCTGGAGAACCGGTAGCAGAAATTTCGAGTAGTTCGTAGAACTGGTAAATACCACATTTGACTGGCCCCATCCCTTATCCATTCTCTGCCTCCCGAGTCTCAGTTGATCGGGAGGAAATGGGGATTTTTTCAGTATCCTTCTATTTGATTTGGGTGGGAATGGAGATTTGATAATAACCTTTCTCTGCTACGGCCATCAAGTCATGCCCACAGAACTGGTAGTAAAAAAAAATTGAATCCCAACATTGGGTGGACATCTTTTTTTGAGCCATGGGCTACACTTTGGAAAACCAGGAATATTTTGGCCTTCCAATAGGATAGAGTAGGGTAGGGTAGGGTAGGGTAGGGTAGGGTAGAGTAGAGTAGAGTAGAATAGAATAGAATAGAATAGAATAGAATAGAATTCTTTATTGGCCAAGTGTGATTGGACACACAAGGAATATGTCTTTGGTGCATATGCTCTCAGTGTACGTAAAAGAAAATATATACTGCCCCCCAAAATAAAGGGAACCCTTAAACAACACAACATAACTCCAAGTAAATCAGACTTTTGTGAAATCAAACAGTCCACTTAGGAAGCAACACTGAAGGACAATCAATTTCACATGCTGTTGTGCACATTCAACTTTGTACAGAACAAAGTATTCAATGAGAGTACAGTGTTCCCTCGATTTTCGCGGGTTCAAACTTCGCAAAAAGTCTATACCACGATTTTTCAAAAATATTAATTAAAAAAAAACTTTGTGGGTTTTTCCCGCCCGATGACATCATATGTCATGGCCAAACTTTTGTCTGCCTTTAATAAATATTTTTTTAAATAAACTTTAATAAATAAACATGGTGAGTAATAATCTAAATGGTTGCTAAGGGAATGGGAAATTGCAATTTAGGGGTTTAAAGTGTTAAGGGAAGGTTTGTGATACTGTTCATAGGCAAAAATAGTGTATTTACTTCCGCATCTCTACTTCACAGAAATTCGACTTTTGCAGGCAGTCTTGGAACGCATCCCCCGCGAAAGTCGAGGGAACACTGTATTTCATTCATTCAGATCTAGAATGTGTTCTTTGAGTGTTCCCTTAATTTTTTTTTGAGCAGTATACATTTGTCAGGAATCATGAGGTACAACACTTAAGATGACGGGTGTGTCCTGGTGACTTCAAATGGATGGGCCAATTTTGTGGGGGGAGATGGGTTTAATGATGAAAGATGTGGTTAGCCTTAGATCCATAGGTGTCTAGACAAATATGTCATGGCCTCCTCATGTTAATGGAATGAGAACTGTGATGTCACTCCATCTCCGCTGATCTCCGCAGCCGCTTGGATCTTGGAAACTGACCGGGATGGGTGGGGGGGAAGCATTTCTAAACATGACTGTTTATTTTGGTGGCATTGTCTCAGATGCTTAGAGCATTATTTCCCAACCTTGGAAACCTGAAGATATCTGAACTTCAACTCCCCGAATTCCCCAGCCAGCGAATCCTGGCTGGGGAATTCTGGGAGTTGAAGTCCAAATATCTTCAAGTTACCAAGGTTGGGAAACACTGGCTTAGAGGTCCGGATTGTGAATTGCAGGCTGAATTTACCCACCATGGATATGGTTGTCTGTCATGCTTTGAAGGTATCTATTGCATAGAGCTTTGACTAGTCTAAGGCAGGGGTGTCAAACTTGATTTCATTGAGGGCCGCATCAGGATTGTGTTTGAACTTGGGTGCCACAGTGGGCGTGGCCAGGATGGGTGTGTCCAGCTTCATGTCACTCGTGTCAGTGACCTCTCTGGTGGCCGAGCACTTTGTCAGGCTCCTGAGCTCCAATTTTGGCCACAGTGGCCTCCTGCAGCCCTCTGCCAGTGAAAAACGGAGCTTGAATGGGCCACGTATGCCCCCTGGGCCCTGTTTTCGGCCATGATGGCCTCCTGCAGTCCTCTGCTAGCAAAAATTGAGCTCCATTTTCACTGATAGACGGCTGCATGAGGCTGTTGCGGCAGAAAACTGGGCCTGGGAGAGTTGTGTGCGGCCCTCCTGAGCTCTATTTTCACAGGGTGGCCCCAAGGGCCAATTTTAAGCACCCTGTGACCTCGATTCGTCATGTGGGCCTTGAGTTTGACACCCCTAGTCTAAGATCATCTTCTCTGTGGTCCGTTTTTGGTGATTTTCCCCTGAACATCAATCAAAGAAATGTAAAGAGGAATAAAGAGCGATTAATCAAAGATTTAACTATTATTATTTGGATGCAGAATTAAATTCACCCTCATCACCTCGAGACTCGACTACTGTAACGCTCTCTACATGGGGCTACCTTTGAAAAGTGTTCGGAAACTTCAGATCGTGCAGAATGCAGCTGCGAGAGCAATCATGGGCTTTCCCAAAAATGCCGATGTTACACCAACCCTCCGCAGTCTGCATTGGTTGCCGATCAATTTCCGGTCACAATTCAAAGTGTTGGTCATCACCTATAAAGCCCTCCATGGCACCGGACCAGGGTATCTACGAGACCGCCTTCTGTCGCACGAATCCCAGCGACCGTTTAGGTCCCACAGAGTGGGCCTTCTCCGGGTCCCATCAACAAAACAATGTTGTTTGGTGGGTCCCAGGGGAAGAGCCTTCTCTGTGGCGGCCCTGACCCTCTGGAACCAACTCCCCCCGGAGATTAGAATTGCCCCCACCCTCCTCACCTTTCGTAAGCTCCTAAAAACCCATCTCTGCCGTCAGGCATGGGGGAACTGAGATATTCTTTCCCTCTAAGCCTTTACAATTTATGCATGGTATACTTGTTTGTATGTATGTTTGGTTTTACAAATAAGGGTTTTTTAAAGATATTTTTAGTATTGGATTTACATGCTGTTTTTGTTGCTGTTGTTAGCCGCCCCGAGTCTGCGGAGAGAGGCGGCATACAAATCCAATTAATAATAATAATAGTAATAATAATAATAATAATAATAATAATATCCATCATAGTTGAAGGCAACTGAAGTTTTATAGAATCCATTCCTTTCCCATGCCAGTTTTATTTATTTATTTTATTTATTAGATTTGTATGCCGCCCCTTTCCGTGGACTCGGGGCAGCTCACAACACAATAAAACAATTCATAACAAATCTAATAATATACAATTTAAAATTTAAAATAGTTTTAAAAAACCCATTTTTAAGCAGACATACCTACAAACATACCATACATAAATTATATAGGCCCGGGGGAAATATCTCAATTCCCCCATGCCTGACAACAAAGGTGGGTTTTGAGGAGTTTACGAAAGGCCAGGAGGGTAGGGGCAGTTCTAATCTCTGGGGGGAGCTGGTTCCAGAGAGTCGGGGCCGCCACAGAGAAGGCTCTTCCCCTGGGTCCCGCGAAACGACATTGTTTAGTTGACGGGACCCGGAGAAGGCGGACTCTGTGGGACCTAATCGGTCGCTGGGATTCGTGCAGCAGAAGGCGGTCCTGGAGATATTCTGGTCCGATGCCATGAAGGGCTTTAAAGGTCATAACCAACATAGTAGAATGCAACTGAAGTTTTGTAGAATCCATTCCTTTCCCATGCGAGTTTTGCACTCCTCTGGTTTGATTTTTATGACATTATGTTTCCTGAACCACAGAGGTCAGTGGAGTTCCCTACAAGGGCTCCAGAGAATGGGAATTTGAAGAAAAGAAAAGAAACTCCGAGAAACAATAGTGTGTAATAAATTCCAGAAAATTTGAGTCACAACCATCACAGTGTTGAGAGAAACAATTATTGTTTGGACCAAGTCTCCAGCGTTTGATGACAGCCAATGGAAATGAAACCCAGCACTAGTTTCTTCCAGAGTCGGAGAAGAGTGATGTTGTGTTTTGAAGTTAGTCTTGTTACATAAAGGTTTGAACCGAGGTGTGCAGCTGGGGAACGGTGGTTGGGGAATCCTGGGAGTTATTATTATTATTATTATTATTATTATTATTATTATTATTATTATTTATTGGATTTGTATGCCGCCCCTCTCTGTAGACTCAGGGCGTCTAACAACAATAGTACAAAACATCATGTTAATCCAAAACTAAAAACTAATACTAAAACAATTAAAAAACCCTTATTTGTAAAACCAAACATACATACAAACAAACATACCATGCATAAATTGTAAAGGCCGAGGGGGAAAGAATATCTCAGTTCCCCCATGCCTGACGGCAGAGGTGGGTTACGAAAGGGGAGGAGGGTGGGGGCAATCCTAATCTCCGGGGGGAGTTGATTCCAGAGGGCCGGGGCCGCCACAGAGAAGGCTCTTCCCCTGGGGCCCGCCAAACTACATTGTTTTGTTGACGGGACCCGGAGAAGGCCCACTCTGTGGGACCTATCCGGTCGCTGGGATTCGTGCGGCAGAAGGCGGTCCTGGAGATAATCTGGTCTGGTGCCATGAAGGGCTTTATAGGTGATGACCAACACTTTGAATTGTGACTGGAAATTGATCGGCAACCAATGCAGACTGCGGAGTGTTGGTGTTACATGGGCATTTTTGGGAAAGCCCATGATTGCTCTCGCAGCTGCATTGGTTGAAATCCACACATCTTAACGTTGCCAAGTTTGGAAAACATTGGATTGGAATAATGATAATTTTTAAAAGTATGACTGTTCCTGAGCTTCTCCTAGCCAGTATTATTTCAAGAAGCTACCTTAAGGGATTGAACATTCAACACAACCAGAAAAGCTTGCTAAAAGAAAAATGGAAGCTATGTTAGAAGTGGCCGGACAACCTCACCGCTTCCATTTGGTCTATAGCTAAAGGTTTATCTGTGCATCGAAAGAAGGTTAAGGGATATATTCCAATATCTGTCAGGCTACTTTAAAGAAGAGGGAATCAACCTATTGTCAACCTTTTTGCCCTCCCCAGTCTTCAAGAAAGCCTCCAGAACCTGTAGAAAACCTCTGGAGCCAGTAGATGATGAAAAACAGGCCCATTGGGCCTACCAGAAGTTTGTTTCCAAACTTCCGGTAGGCCCGCTGGGTCCATTTTTCACTATCTAAACTTTAGAGAGCACGCCTACCAGAAGTTTGGAAACAAACTTCCGGTAGGCCCAATGGACCTGTTTTTCATCATCTACAGGCACCAGAGGCTTTCCTGAAGCCTGGGGAGGGTGAAAAACGGCCCAACAGGCCCACTGAAAGTCGGAGGCTTCAGTGAGGCCTATGTGAATGCGTGGAGGGGAAGCGCGCGGGGAGGTTGTGCGTACATGTGTCGGGGGCAGGCGTTACATTATGGGTGTTGGCATGCGCATGCGCTATCATGCTTGTATACATGCCCTTTCGCTACACGAGCCAAAAAAGGTCCCACAGAGTCCGCCTTCTCCGGGTCCCGTCAACTAAACAATGTCGATTGGCGGGCCCCAGGGGAAGAGCCTTCTCTGTGGCGGCCCCGACTCTCTGGAACCAACTCCCCCCAGAGATTAGAACTGCCCCTACTCTCCCTGCCTTCCGTAAACTCCTTAAAACCCACCTTTGCCGTCAGGCATGGGGGAACTGAAACACCTCCCCCGGGCATGTACACCTCCCCCGGGCATGTACACCTCCCCCGGGCATGGTATGTTTGTGTGTGTGCTTGTTAGTAAATGGGGTTCTTTTTAAACTTTTTTAAATATTTTAAATTTATTTGGATTTGTTACGATTTGTTATATTTTGCTGTGAGCCGCCCCGAGTCCGCGGAGAGGGGCGGCATACAAATCTAAATAATAAAAATAAATAAAAAAGGTTCGCCATCACTGGTATAGGGTCTCTTCAACCAGGGAATTGGACTAGAACAGTGGTCCCCAACGTTTTTTCCACCAGGGCCCAGTTTCAGCAAGACAATTTTTCTATGGCCCAGTGGGGGCGGAAAGGGGTGTGGTTGGGGGCGGGATTAAGCATTGGGGTGCTGGTCCTCCCCGCCCCTCTTTCCCGCCGGCAGAACCTGCCTCCCGAGGCCTCTTGCCCGTCGGGAGGCGAAGCGCTGGAGGGAGGGGGGTGGCGGCATGAGGGCCGGCAGCTGCTGACTCCACGGACCGGTGCAACATGCCCCGCGGCCCGGTACTGGTCCGCGGCCCGGTGGTTGGGGACCCCTGGACTAGAAGACCTCCAGGTTCCCTTCCTCCTCTGTTATTCTTTTCTGAATGCGGACAGACCTTGGAGGATCGTCTTTCAGATTTCATACCGTCCTTGAAACAGCAGGGTTCCCATTATTTGTTTCTACCTATGTGCTATAAAACTAAAAACTATGACGAATGTACAACAAAAATGGGCAATGGTCTGTAAATAGATGTATTTCTATATGTAATAAAAACAAAAAGAAAACATTTTTTTTTAAAAAGAAACAGTGGGGCGAGGGCCTTTGGCTGAATCTCTTTGTTGCGTTCTTGGCTTTTCGGGCGAAATTTCTGGTCGCGGGATTTGTTTTCAGAGCCTCCTTCAGAACGGGGTCGTCGCCTGAGGAAGAGGATTTTTACGTGCTTGCCCGCACACATGCAGCCGAGTCTGGCTGCACGCAAAGGCTTGCATTGGTCTTCAGGGTATATCTGTGGTGAGACAAGCATCCCTCTACTTGAATTGCCTCAGCGGCTGAAGGCAAAAATAAGTGTTTTCTGTAGGTAGCTGTGAGACAGAAGAGAAAACCACAGTATCTCCCTCTTCCTGCTTGTTATACCTCTGGCTACGCTTGGGGAAAAGGAATCCTCAATCTGAGTATTGTGTTGGCAGTTCTGTGTTAGCAAAAACTTCAGAAGAGAAGGATTTAGGGGTAGTGATTTCTGACCGTCTCAAAATGGAGGTCAGGCGGTAGGGAAAGCAAGTAGAATGCTTGGCTGCATAG
This sequence comes from Erythrolamprus reginae, assembly GCF_031021105.1. NCBI lineage: Eukaryota > Metazoa > Chordata > Lepidosauria > Squamata > Dipsadidae > Erythrolamprus > Erythrolamprus reginae. The sequence goes on along the minus strand of NC_091955.1, from coordinate 10,098,956 downwards.
CTAGAGGTATAACAAGCAGGAAGAGGGAGATTGTGATCCCGCTGTATAGAGCGCTGGTGAGACCACATTTGGAGTACTGTGTTCAGTTCTGGAGACCTCACCTACAAAAAGACATTGACAAAATTGAACGGGTCCAAAGACGGGCGACAAGAATGGTGGAAGGTCTTAAGCATAAAACTTATCAGGAAAGACTTCATGAACTCAATCTGTATAGCCTGGAGGACAGAAGGAAAAGGGGGGACATGATCGAAACATTTAAATATGTTAAAAGGTTAAATAAGGTTCAGGAGGGAAGTGTTTTTAATAGGAAAGTGAACACAAGAACAAGGGGGCACAATCTGAAGTTAGATATTATTATTATCATTATTATTATTATTATTATTATTATTATTATTATTATTATTATTATTATTAATTAGACTTGTATCCTACCCCTCTCCGAAGAGTCGGAGTGGCTCACAACAAAATACAAAGCACAAATCTAATATTAAAAACAATTCATCCAATTAAACCATACATAAAATAAAACAGCTAAGGGTCAGTTATGTCCCCCAAGCCTGGCGGCATAGGTGGGTTTTCAGTAATTTGCGAAAGGCAAGGAGGCTGGGGGCAGTCCTGATCTACGGGGGGGAGTTGATTCCAGAGGGCTGGGGCCGCCACAGAGAAGGCTCTTCTCCTGGGGCCCACCAGACGACATTATTTTGTCGACGGGACCTGGAGAATGCCAACTCTGTGGGACCTGATCAGTCACTAGGATTCGTGCGGCAGTAGGCGGTCCCGAAGGTATTCTGGTCCGCCTAGTTGGCGGGAAAAATCAGAAGCAACATGAGAAAATATTATTTGACTGAAAGAGTCGTAGATGCTTGGAACAAACTTCCAGCAGACGTGGTTGGTCAATCCACAGTCACTGAATTTAAACATGCCTGGGATAAACACATATCCATCCTAAGATAAAATGCAGCAAATAGTATAAGGGCAGACTAGATGGACCATGAGGTCTTTTTCTGCCGTCAATCTTCTATGTTTCTATGTAACAAGGAACCATGGAAAGAGGAATTAGGGAGGAAAACGAAGCCGGAAATGTTTAGATTCTGGTCAGTGGTCTCCATCCAGCGGAGTCTGGAGGTTATTGGCTGATAAGGAACATCTCAATCATGTTTGGAAAGGACCAAGGAAAAGTTTGGTCTTTCAGCTAGCAGCCGGGAGGGATCTTCCTCCGCGAGAAAGAGAGTTATGGTAAAAGGACGTGATGGATGAAGGGAAGAGCGCGTTTTCCCATTGGATTATGTAAAATAACAGAATGAGATAAATATTAAGCTACATTTTTCTGTGGTTGAATTTCATATGCCTCTTGGCCTCCACCGCTTGCTAATTTGGGGTTGTATAAAGAACTTATGTCAAAGAGGTATTCTTTTTATTAATCACTTGAAATAACGTATCCCGTAAAAAAAACAACCTTGAGGATTGAAAATACATGTGTTTACGGATCCAAATATAGGGAATATGGCGTGGCTCGCAGAGTCAACTTGCCTGGCCAAAATGTTCTCTCTAGAAAAAAAAAAAAGAGTGCATTAAATGTCCTGTACCTTACTAGGGAAATATTAAGTCATTTGCAATACCAATAAAGGAAAAAATCTGTAGCTCATGGTTGAAATCAGGGTCCTTGGTGATCTCTTGGTGGCCTTGAAAACTTGGCTTTGTTAGCAGACCTGTAGCCGGCGATCAAAAGGAGTGAATGTATTTATTGAATGAATGTTGAGGGATTTTATATTGCTATACCGTTTTATACTGTTTATATTACAGTGTTCTCTCGCTTTTCGTGGGGGATGCGTTCCGAGACCGCCCGCGAAAGTCGAATTTCCGCGAAGTAGAGATGCGGAAGTAAATACACTATTTTTGGCTATGAACAGTATCACAAGCCTTCCCTTAACACTTTAAACCCCTAAATTGCAATTTTCCATTCCCTTAGCAACCATTCAGATTATTACTCACCATGTTTATTTATTAAAGTTTATTAAAAAAAATATTTATTAAAGGCAGACGAAAGTTTGGCAATGACATATGACGTCATCGGGTGGGAAAAACCGTGGTATAGGGAAAAACCCCGCAAAATATTTTTAAATTAATATTAAAACCGTGGTATAGACTTTCCGCGAACCCACGAAAATCGAGGGAACACTGTATTGTTTATATTGTCTGTTTGCATGGTGAGCTCCAGCTGGAACATTAAATTGGCTCGCCGCCGCGGCTCATGGGGGGCCAGCGTGATGCTTCAGGTGCGCCTGTGTTTTGGCATGTGCAGAAGCCAAAAAATCTTGCCGAAACACGGGCGCACTTGCGGTTCCGTGCACAATTTTCGTTGCAGAAGGTGTGATGGCAGGACTCCACCAACCAGCTAATGAACTGTAGACTCATAAACAAATCCAGTTGGCAATTGTGGGGGAGCAGTCAGTAAAACAGTAATATAATAATGATGATGATGATGATGATGATGACGACGATGATGATGATGATGATGCTGTCAAAGCCAGAATTGAAAAATCAACAGATGATCCAAAGTGCAGACTCTGTAAAGAAACAGATGAAACAATCGATCACATACTCAGCTGCTGCAAAAAGATCGCACAGACTGACTACAAGCATAGACATGATTCTGTGGCACAGATCATCCACTGGAACTTGTGCCAGAACTACCATTTCCCAGTGGCAAAGAACTGGTGGGATCATAAGCCCGAAAAAGTGGTCGAAAATTAGCAAGCAAAACTACTGTGGGACTTCCGACTTCAGATTGACCGAATTCTGAAGCATAACACACCAGACATCCTGATTGTGGAGAAAAGGAAAGTATGGATCGTCGACATCGCAATCCCAGGAGACAGCAGAATTGAGGAGAAGCAGCTAGAGAAATTAGTGAAATACGAAGATCTAAAAATCAAGATGCAACGACTCTGGCATAAGCCAATGAAAGTGGTCCCAGTGGTACTTGGCACGCTGGGCGCAGTGCCAAAGGATCTCAGCGGACATTTGAAAACCATCGGAATTGACAAAATCTCCATCTGTCAATTGCAAAAGGCCGCTTTACTGGGATCGGGAAACATAATTCGCCGCTACATCACGCAGTCCTAGGTGCTTGGGAAGCGCCCGACTGGTGATGAAATACGAAATCCAGCATAGTGATCTCGTTTGCTGAGTTGTATTGACATAATAATAATAATAATAATAATAATAATAATAATAATAATAATAGTAGTAATAATAACAACAACAACAACAACAACAACAACAACAACAGCAACAACAAAGTTGGAAGGGACCTTGGAGGTCTTCTAGTCCAACCCCCTGCTTAGTCAGGAAACCCTATACCACTTCAGAAAAATAGTTATCCAACCTCCTCTTAAAAACTTCCAGTGTTGGAGCATTCACAACTTCTGGAGGCAAATTGTTCCACTGGTTAATTGTTCTAACCGTCAGGAAATTTCTCCTTATTTCTAAGTTGCTTCTCTCCTTGATTAGTTTCCACCCATTGCTTCTGGTTCTATCCTCAGGTGCTTTGGAGAATAGCTTCACTCCCTCTTCTTTGTGGCAAATCCTGAGATATTGGAACACTGCTGCCATGTCTTTCCTAGTCCTTCTTTTCATTATTTATAATTAGATGTATTTGTTTTCCATGGTGTAAGGAAAGGTAGTGTTGACGTTGGCCTAAATCCATGGCTGTTGGCCTAGAAAGGTCCAGTATGGCCCAAAAAACCTGTTCTGTTCTGTTCCATAATATAGCTCATGATGTTCTTCCTTTTGTGGCTATCATTCGGAGCCCCACCCGAACAGAAAGACACAATAGTAATGAAATATTCTTCTTGATTTTATTTCACATTGGGATTGCCCATAGCAATGTTAGGAGACATTTGACAAAATTCCTAACTGTGAAGTTGGTGTTTATTGGAAACAAACGTCTGGTCCTAATTTGTTAAAATTGCTGTTGTGTTTTGATTATAGGGTGTTTGTGTTATTTTAAGGGTTTTTTGGCTTATCGTATCCTGAGTATATGTATATTTTAAATTTGCTTTCATTTCAAAATTGGCAAAAGCCTTGGAAATATCTAATTTGAAAATGGGATTAGTGTATTTTTAATAAATAATAATGCATATAAAAAACCCGAAATGGAAGAATCGACTCGATTGTGAAATGCCACAATAGTTTCCAAATCCCAGTTCTAATTTCTTTTTAATGCTGCGTGCTTGTTTTGTAATGCTCATATAATTCACCCTCATTTTAGACTAACAATATCTTTCTTAAGAATGTTGACATTTGCTATTTATTTTAATTTTTACTCCTTAAATTACATTTGGTGACTTTTTAATTTACACTGTATAATACAGAATGAAGTTTTTGGGGAGGGGGAAGTATTTTTATGTCAAGCATTTCTTTGAATATACAGTGATACCTCGTCTTACGAACTTAATTGGTTCCGGGACGAGGTTTGTAAGGTGAAAAGTTTGTAAGACAAAACAATGTTTCCCATAGGAATCAATGGAAAAGCGATTAATGCGTGCAAGCCCAAAACTCACCCCTTTTGCCAGCCGAAGCGCCCGTTTTTGCACTGCTGGGATTCCTCTGAGGCTCCCCTCCATGGGAAACCCCATCTCCGGACTTCCGTGTTTTTGTGATGCTGCAGGGGTATCCCAGCAGGGAAATCCCAGCAGTCTAAAAATGGGTGCTTCGCTGACAACGGAAGTACAGAGGTGAGGTTTCCCAGCGAGGGGAGCATCAGCGAAATTGCAGCATCGCAAAAACACGGAAGTCCTCGAAACCCGACCTCCAGACATCCGTGTTTTTGTGATGCTGTGATTTCACTGAGGCTCCCCTCGCTGGGAAACCCCACCTCCGGACTTCCATTGCCAGCGATGCGCCTGTTTTTGTGCTGCTGGGATTCCCCTGCAGCATCACAAAAACACGGAAGTCCGGAGGTGGTGTTTCCCATGGAGGGGAGCCTAGGGGAATCCCAGCAGTGCAAAAACGGGTGCTTCGCTGGCAACAGAAGTCCGGAGGCGGGGCATCCCAGTGGCGGTGGCTTGGGTTTGTAAGGTGAAAATAGTTTGGAAGAAGAGGCAAAAAAATCTTAAACCCTAGGTTTGTATCTCGAAAAGTTTGTATGACGAGGGGTTTGTAAGACGAGGTATCACTGTATAATATATATATTGTTCTGAGTTCGGTTTTTACCCCGTGTAATATTTTGAGTGTCTATGTGACGTTTCTGTTAAATCACATTCACCATCATTAGGCTGAAATTGTTAGCTTCGTGCTGCTTTGAATATACAGTAGTTTGTTTGCAACTGCTATTTGTTCCTTATAAATAGTGGTGGGGGTGGAGATTTGGTTTGAATGTTGCAAGTAGGCTGTGTTGTAATGATTTGATTGGTTGGTGGAATCAACCAATCACCAACCAAGTAGGCTGTGTTTTAATGATTTGATTGGTTGGTGGAATCACATTTAGTTGAATGATTGACATGGTGATGATTGTGATATGTATTTTTGGTTAGGGCTGGCTTTCAAATTTCTGGTAGGTGGGGTGTGTCATCACATTTATTCATACTGAGGGGGTGTTTTTCTATTTCTATGGCTTCCATGATTATTCTTTTATATATGTGTTCTGTTTTGGAGAGTAATTTTGTTTTTTCGAAGTCAATTTCATGTCCTGTTTTTTTTAATATGCTGGAAAAGGGAGGAAGTTTTTTCTTCTTTTTTGACTGCATTTTTATGTTCTGCAATGCGTGCATTTATTCTTCTATTAGTTTGTCCAATGTATGTGGCTGCACATGTTTTGCATGGTATTTCATAGATTCCTTGGTTTTCAAAATGGATTTTGTCTTTGGGGTTTCTTAAGATGTTGGATATTTTCTGATTAGTGACAAATGTTGTTTTGGCTAGGTTTATAATTGTTTTTCTTTCAAATCCATTGGAAATTAATACATCTTTGAGCTTGTTCAATTCAGTTTTATATGTCACATGTTTTTGATGAATTTGAAAATTAATGGAGACGAGGATAGATCTATTTCGGCCTTGTTCTGGCCTCATCAGCTAGCCATACCCTCACTGGGACTTGAACTTGCAACACTGGCCTTGTAAGGCAGAGAATTAACCTCTAGGCTACAGTATCCATTCCCTTCAGCTCTGTACCAGGGGTTTTTTTGTTCGTATTTTGTGTCAAATCACCCTGGTATATTGAAGGAACATCACAGCTCCTTTTTTTGCCTATATATATAACAATTATGTAATGATATTTGAAGACACGATGACTTAAGAGAAAAGAAAAAAAAACTGTTCCAAGAATTTTGATATTTTAGGTCAGCGGTCCCCAAACTATGGCCCGCGGGCCTCATGTGGCCCGCTGAGGCCATTTATCCGGCCCACGGGTGAGTGACAGGAGCACAGGTACATACTTTTCTTTTAATTAAATTCTCTCCTTAATGTTCCTTCAAAACGTACAACACCAATTATATTTCTAACTTAATAATCATTATGCCAAAGTGCTTCCTTCTCTCTTTATACATTTTTCTATAAACCAAGAAAACCTTGCATAGCCAATCAGATGTTAACAAAAGAAAATTAAAAACAAAACATAAACATATATGAATTTCAGATTTCTCCCCCCCCTCTAAATAGTATGTTCCCATTTTGTTTTTTACTTTAAAATAAGGTCTGTGCAGTGTACATAGGGATTTGTTCATAGTTTTTTTTTAATAGTCCGGCCCTACAAAACGTATCAGGAAAGACTTAATGAACTCAATCTGTATAGTCTGGAGGACAGAAGGAAAAGGGGGGACATGATCGAAACATTTAAATATTTTAAAGGGTTAAATAAGGTTCAGGAGGGAAGTGTTTTTAATAGGAAAGTGAACACAAGAACAAGGGGACACAATCTGAAGTTAGTTGGGGGAAAGATCAAAAGCAACGTGAGGAAATATTATTTCACTGAAAGAGTAGTAGATCCTTGGAACAAACTTCCAGCAGACGTGGTTGGTAAATCCACAGTAACTGAATTTAAACATGCCTGGGATAAACATATATCCATCCTAAGATAAAACACAAGAAATAGTATGAGGGCAGACTAGATGGACCATGAGGTCTTTTTCTGCCATCAGTCTTCTATGTTTCTATGTTTCTACAACGGTTTGAGGGACAATGAACTGGCCCCCTGTGTAAAATGTTTGGGGACCCCTGTTTTAGGTGGTCGTTGAAACAGCAATGTGTACCACTAAAAATTACCAATCAATTGTCTTTAAATGCTCCGTTTATGTGCCCAAGCATATCGAAATTTTGGTAGCCTAATTGCAAGTTCAAACACTTTCGTTCTCCGTTGTATTTAGACATCGGCTGTATCTGTCAGCAGCTTTTACGAAAGAGCGAAAGGGAATCACACAGATTGTTGGTAACAAGAGTTGACGCTACTGGCAAGGGCGCTACTGGTACGAAAAACTGGTAAAGCCATCACTCAATCTAAGGAAATGGAAGAACGCAGCATGGATTTCGTGTGTCGTTCCTCCTCTTCCCAGTGTAGAGTAGACCTCTATGCCACGCACGGTTAAAAATATTCTCATTTTTTGCGTGCTTTTAAAAAAAATACTGGGCTGATTGGTTGCTCTAATTTAGATTTTCAGTTCTGATTCCTGATCTTTCCGAGTTTGGAACGAGACGCGTATTGGGGGGCATTGCTTCTATATTTTCAAGCGAGTCATAATTTCCATCTGTTTTCACTTGACTTGTGGTTGCGGAGATCCTGCTTGGCCCCTGGGATCTAGCCGTCTCTGCTAAGAGGATGTGGAGTTTTGTCAGCCAGTGAAAAATGTCTGACTCTCCTCCTGCGAACTGAGCCTCTCCATTTCATCTTGGGTGGTCCCAGAAAAGCTAGATGAGAAAGTTTGAACAGAAAACGCTCCACTTTCCCTATCTGTTACTCATCCCTTCAATAGGAGAGTTTTTTAACAAGGAAGGAGACCCACAAAGAAACGCTCAATGAATTAAAAAAAAAAATTGTATAAGATTTTTTATTTTCTCCACCATAGAGTAAAACAATACAGTGGTACCTCGTGATACGAACCCCTTGTGATACGAACACTTCGAGATACAAACCCGGGGTTCAGAAACTTTTTGCCTCTTCTTACGAACTTTTTTCGCCTTACGAACCCACCGCAGATTGCAAAACGGTACTCCGCTGGGCGCCATCGCCCAGCTGTCACCTTTTAAAACAGCCGGGGGGGCTTCTCGGCGTTCTCCTGAACCCGAACCCAAACCCAAACTTTTCGGGTTCAGGAGGTCGCCAAGAAGCACCGCCGCCCGGCTGTCACCTTCTTAAACAGCCGGGGGCCTTCTCTGCGTTCTACCGAACCTGAACCCAGATGTTCGGGTTTGGGTTCCGGAGGCCGCCGAGACGCGCCCGGCTGTTTCAGAAGGTTACAGCCGGGTGGCGCCACTCAGCGGAGCACCGTTTTTGCGATCGGCGGCGGCGTTTTCGGCTGATCTGGAGGCTGGAAAGGAGGTGGGGAATCCCAAAAGGGAATTCCATGGGCGGAGCTTTGACGTCACAAAGATGTCCTTCCTGGAGGCCACGTTTCGGCCATTCCTGGAGGCCCCCTTGCACGCATTAATCGCTTTTACATTGTTTCCAGTGGGAAAGATTGTTTCGTGTTATGAACTTTTTGCCTTACGAACCTCCTTCCGGAACCAATTAGGTTCGTAAGACGAGGTATTACTGTATATAGTTATAAACAGAACAACCATGCTTAAAATCAATCATATACAAACTTTACTTTTCTCATTACTCCCTCGATGGAGGCTCTTTCTTATTTATTTATTTATTCATTCATTCATTCATTCATTCATTATTCATTTATTCATTTATTCATTTATCCATTTATTTATTCATTTATTAATTAGATTTGTATGCCGCCCCTTTCCGTAGACTCTTATCTTTCCCCGAGTAAAATTTTCTGTTAATTTTATACAATATTAGCAATTCTTAAAATTCTAAATTAATTTTTTTCTAAATTAAAATTTGGGATTCGTGCAGCAGAAGATGGTCCCAAAGGTAGTTGTATTCATGCTCACTTCTCATGTTCTACAAAATTGTAGAAATTGGACTAGGAGAGGAAATTCTCAAGCTTGGGCTGACGGTCTTCTCTTTGCTTTTTTCCCCCCCAGGCCCTGCTGAAGGTGATCGTGGAGGAACGGGAAAAGGCCTTGGAGAAACAGCATGTCTCTGCAGTTGAAAAGCAGGCGCAGAAGTGCGAAGAGCTACTCAATGCTCAGGTAATCATCTTTATTTATTTATTTTGTCCAATACATAATAAACATTGAAGAGAAAAATATGTAATAATATAAGTATAGAAAAGAATAAAAGAAAAGATATAAAAGTATTATTATTATTATTATTATTATTATTATTATTATTATTATTATTATTATTATTTATTAGATTTGTATGCTGCCCCTCTCCGTAGACTCGGGGCGACTCACAACAATATAAAACAATTCATAACAAATCTAATAATTTATAATTTAAAATATTTTAAAAACCCCATTATTAAGTATAGGTGAACATATTAGAAAGGAAGAAAAGATAAATGAGATAAGGAGAGACAATTGGACAGGGGACGGAAGGCACACTGGTGCATTTATGCACGCCCCTTACTGACCTCTAAGGAACCTGGAGAGGTCAATCGTGGATAGTCTAAGGGAAAAATGTTGGGGGTTAGGGGTTGACACTATTGAGTCAGGTAATGAGTTCCACGCTTCGACAACTCGGTTGCTGAGGTCATATTTTTTACAGTCAAGTTTGGAGCGGTTAATATTAAGTTTGAATCTGTTGTGTGCTCTTGTGTTGTTGCGGTTGAAGCTGAAGTAGTCATTGACAGGTAGAACGTTGCAGCATAGGATCTTGTGGGCAATACTTTGATCGTGCTTTAGGCGACGTAGTTCTAAGCTTTCTAGACCTAGGATTGATAATCTGCTTTCGTAGGGTCTTCTGTTTCTTCCACTCCTTGGTTGGGTGGAGTCTGGGTAACTAAATGGAGCTGAGCATTTGATGGCCAGATGGCTTTTCCTATCGCCAATGCAGAGCACAGTGCTCAGGTAACGCCCCAGTTTATTTGCAGAAGAACTCCTTCCAAAATCAGAACAAACCCTTTTTGCCTTCGGGGTTATCTGATCCTTTGCCCAGTGTTTCCCAACCTTGGCCACTTGAAGATATCTGGACTTCAACTTCCAGAATTCCCCAGCCAGCGAATGCTGGCTGGGGGATTCTGGGAGTTCAAGTCCAGATATTGTCAAGTGGCCAAGGTTGGGAACACTGCTTTGCCAAAGGGAATTGAGATTCCCTTTCCCCTAGGCTTTTACAATTTTATGCATGGTATGTCTGTATGTATGTTTGGTTTTTTTATATTCATGGGTTTTTAATCGTTTTTAGTATTGGAGTATTACTGTACGCTGTTTTATGATTGCTGTTAGCCGCCCCGAGTCTTCAGAGAGGGGCGGCATATAAATAGATAGATAGATAGATAGATAGATAGATAGATAGATAGATAGATAGATAGATAGATAAATAAGGTAGGACATCCTGCAGATCTATAGTCCTTTTACCTCGTTAGCTGAAAGGTCCACCTGTATTTTTCTCCAGTGCAGTGAAACCATCATAAATAGAAGTGGTGAAATCCATTTTTTTTAACCTACCGGTTCTATGGGTGTGGGTTGGTGGGCACGGCTTGATAGGCATGGCAGGGGAAGGATACTGCAAATTCCACATTCTCTCCCCACTCCTGGGGGAAGGATACGGCAAAATCTCTATTCCCACCCTACTCTGGAACCAGCCAGATGTGGTATTTGCTGGTTCTTTTCTAAGAGGTTTGTAAGGGGCGTGCATAAGCGCACCATTGTGCCTATCATCCTATTGTCTTCTTTTATCATTATTTACTTCTTATGTTATGCTTATACAAACTACAACCCTATACTTGTTCGACAAAATTGTTCGAGTCTACGGAGAGGGGCGGCATACAAATCTAATTAAGTAAGTAAGTAAGTAAGTAAGTAAGTAAGTAAGTAAGTAAGTAAGTAAGTAAACAAACAAACAAACAAACAAACAAAAATAAAAGTAAATAAATAAGTAAGTAAAAAAATCCATGGAAGTGCTATTCTTGTTAGAAGAGAAGGCTGCCTAAGTCACAGGTGTGACTAAGGCACAGGTGAACTAGTCTACCTCTTTTTCATCTTCCTGAAAGGCCTCCTGAAACATGTTGATTGACCAAAGCCATGATGGGCAGTGGAAGTCAGTATCATTGGGTACATCCAAGGATAGCCATGGCTTATGGAAGAGGACAAGTTGGAATGAAGAGTAAATAAATGAAGGGGATGGATGGATGGATGGATGGATAGATGGATAGGTAGGTAGGTAGGTAGGTAGGTAGGTAGGTAGGTAGATAGATAGATAGATAGATAGATAGATAGATAGATAGATAGATAGATGATGGATGGATGGATGGAGGGAGGGAGGGAGGGAGGGAGGGAGGGAGTGGGCAAAAAAATGGAAACACTTGACTTTTTGGCATTATAATGTTTGATGCCAGTTCAGATAAATCAAAACTTGACATATTTTAATGTTTTTTTTAAATTCTGTTATTTGATGTTTTTTTAAACTACCTTCTGTTATTACAGAAATTTAAGGAAATTGGTTATAATCTTCTAGAAAGGGCAGACCTCTCAGACTTTCGAAGAGGCCAAATTTTTGGTGCTCGAATGGCAGGCGCTAGTGTCACAGAAAGTGCCCGAATGTTTGGTGTTTCAAGATTCATGTCTCAAAAGTCATGACTGCTTTTGAAAGAGAAGGGAAAACGTCCTCAGCCAAGAAGCACAGGTCTGGTCGAAAGTCGAAGTGGTCTGAGAGAGACCGTTGGACTCTAAAGAGAATTGTTAGAGCGGATTGCAAGACCGCAGCTCCTAAAATCACTGCAGAGCTCAATAGATACGTACAGAACCCAGTTTCCACAAAAACCGTTCGAAGGGAGCTTCACAAACCTGGATTGCACTACTGCGCCAGGAGTTGTGTTGAATTATGCAAGTGCTAATGGAAAATACGTGGAATGAAGGGGAAGAGGCTGTGGATGAAAAAAAAATAGACTGAAGAATATGATTGCTGCGAACCATGAGGATGAGAGGAAGGTATCTTACAATGTTTGAACAGGAAAAATATCCTCGGAAAATTGGCAAAGAGGTCACGAACGAAGAAATATTGAAAAAGGCAAAGAAAATGCGAAGTCTTATTTAATGTAGTTTTTTTTTAAAAAAAAATTGGAGGTAGATGAAAAGAGCTAAACAAGGAGCTTTCAGCAGAGTTATTAGAATTAAAAATGAAAGTAATGAGTGAAATGAGTGAATCATCAAAAGGGGTACTTTGGAGATTGATGACTAACAAGGATGTGCTGATTATACAAATGACAGGTACACTTGTAAACGTTTGTGTCAAGGAAGAATGGAAGAAAATACCTACAAGGGCTTGTGAGAATATAGAAAAAGGATAATAACTCTGCAACCGTTCAAATTATTTTGTGAAAGGCTTGACAACTACAAACATACTACAGGCCAGAGGTGGGTTCCTTCCGATTTGCACCAGTTCAACTAAACTAGTAGCGACCTGCTGACATCATGATGACATCACAACACCGGGTTGGTCGGTGCTGGTCCGTGGGCGCTGCCATCTTTTTTTTTGTTTGTTTGATTTTTTTAAAAATTCATTTTTCTTCTGAGCATGTGCAGAAGCCAGGTTTCCGGCACTGTGCATGGAGTCGCCATTTTGTTTTCGGCTTTTTAATTTTTTTAAAAAATATTGGCGCTGCGCACGCACACGTGCCCAAGGCAGGCTCAGGCAGCCCAGGAAGAAGCGAACCAACAGTGAAGTAAGTTAGGGCCCACCCCTACTACAGGTAGTCCTCGACCTACAACTATTTGTTTAGTGACTGAACTTACAACATTTTAAAAAGGGACATTTTTCACACGCCCCTTGCAACATCTTCATAGTCACGTGATCAAACTACAGGTTTTTGGCAAATGGTTCGAATTTATGACGGTTTAAGTGTCCCGGGGTCATGTGACTGCCTTTTGCGACCTTCTGACAGGTAAAGTCTTGCACTGGCTGCCGATCAGTTTCCGGTCACAATTCAAAGTGTTGGTAATGACCTAGACCGGACCAGACTACCTCCGGGACTGCCTTCTGCCGCACGAATCCCAGCAACCGATTAGGTCCCACAGAGTTGGCCTTCTCCGGGTCCCGTCGACTAAGCAATGCCATCTGGCGGGATCCAGAGGAAGAGCCTTCTCTGTGGCAGCCCCGGCCCTCTGGAATCAACTCCCCCCGGAGATTAGGACTGCCCCCACCTGCCTTGCCTTTCGTAAGCTCTTGAAAAACCACCTATGTCACTAGGCATGGGAAATTGATATACCCCTCAGTTATTATGATTTATGTATGGTTTATGTGGGTTGTATGATTGTTTTTTATTATAAGGGTTTTAAATACTGTTTTTAATATTGGATTTGTACTCTGTATATTACTTGCTGTGAGCCGCTCCGAGTCTCCGGAGAGGGGCGGCATACAAATCTAATAAATAATAATAATAATAGTAAAAGTCAGAAGCCGGATTCATTTAAGAACAGTCTTGAGTCAGAACTGAAAAAGCTTCCTGGGTGAGAAGGGAAAGGTCTTCAAGGAAAGAAAGTCCAGTCGTCTCTTGAAAAAGCATCTTTGGGACATCTTTGATTTAGCTTTACTAGATAAATGGTCAAAGCAATGGAAACTGCAGTTTAATGTCTCCAAATGTAAAATAATGCACTTGGGGAAAAGGAATCCTCAATCTGAGTATTGTATTGGCAGTTCTGTGTTAGCAAAAACTTCAGAAGAGAAGGATTTAGGGGTAGTGATTTCTGACAGTCTCAAAATGGGTGAGCAGTGTGGTCGGGTGGTAGGGATAGCAAGTAGGATGCTTGGCTGCATAGCTAGAGGTATAACAAGCAGGAAGAGGGAGATTGTGATCCCCTTATATAGAGCGCTGGTGAGAGCACATTTGGAATATTGTGTTCAGTTCTGGAGACCTCACCTACAAAAAGATATTGACAAAATTGAACGGGCTATAAGAATGGTGGAAGGTCTTAAGCATAAAACGTATCTGGAAAGACTTAATGAACTCAATCTGTATAGTCTGGAGGACAGAAGGAAAAGGGGGGACATGATCGAAACATTTAAATATGTTAAAGGGTTAAATAAGGTTCAGAAGGGAAGTGTTTTTAATAGGAAAGTGAACACAAGAACAAGGGGACACAATCTGAAGTTAGTTGGGAGAAAGATCAAAGGCAACATGAGAAAATATTATTTTACTGAAAGAGTAGTAGATCCTAGGAACAAACTTCCAGCAGACGTGATTGGTAAGTCCACAGTAACTGAATTTAAACATGCCTGGGATAAACATATATCCATCCTAAGATAAAATACAGGAAATAGTATAAGGGCAGACTAGATGGACCATGAGGTCTTTTTCTGCCGTCAGTCTTCTATGTAACCAGGGCCTGGATGACTGAAAAACTCCATAGACCGTGGATGGCGAACCTTCCCTAAAGGGAAGTGTGCCAATAATTGATTACTTAAGTGTATGTGGGCAAATTGTATTGAAAGGCATCAGTTTTGACCTTCTAAAGAGCTGTGAAAACTTGGCTGTTCACCCAGCTTTGGGGTAGGATGGAAATGAACCAGCAAACACAGAATTGGTGAAATGTTGGAGTGGAATACATGATATTCTGTGTGGTTTTGTGGGTTTATATTTATTTTGTTCTTATGAAACAGGGCTGCGAGTATGACACGCTATGATTATCGGGTATAATATAGGTGGCCATTACAAATTTTATAAACAAATATAGAGAAATTAAATGGACTGGACGGTTGTGTTGAGCGGATGTCGGAAATAACTGATGAAAAATTGAAAATGATCGTAGAAATAGTTCCATCTTAGAAATTGGGGGCGGGGGAGAGATGGAATTGCAAGAAGGTTTTGGAACATTCCAAATTGAATTAGCTGAACGTGCTGTGTCAGGAACCGAGTGGAATCTGTTCATACAAACTCTACCAAGAAATCTACCATATTTTTTGGACCATAAGACTATAACCGTCTTTTGCCGCGTGAATCCCAGCGACCAATTAGGTCCCACAGAGTTGGCCTTCTCCGGGTCCTGTCAACTAAACAATGTTGGTTGGTGGGCCCCAGGGGAAGAGCCTTCTCTGTGGGACCTAATCGACCACTGGGATTCGTGCAGCATAGGATTATTGATTGATTGATTGAGATTTGATTTGATTTGATTTGATTTGACTTGACTTGACTTGACTTGACTTGACTTGATTTGATTTGATTTGATTTGTATGCCGCCTCTCTCCGTAGACTCGGGGCGGCTAACAACAGTGGTAAAAACAACATGTGACAATCCAATACTAAAACAGCTAAAAACCCTTATTATAAAACCAATCATACATACAAACATAACATGCATAAATTGTAGCAGCCTAGGGGGAAAGAATATCTCAGTTCCCCCATGCCTGACGGCAGAGGTGGGTTTTAAAGAGCTTACGAAAGGCAAGGAGGGTGGGGGCTATTCTAATCTCTTGGGGGAGTTGGTTCCAGAGGGCCGGGGCCACCACAGAGATGGCTCTTCCCCTGGGTCCCGCCAAACGACATTGTTTAGTTGACGGGACCCGGAGAAGGCCAACTCTGTGGGACCTAACTGGTCGCTGGGATTCATGCGGCAGAAGGTGGTCCCGGGATGGTAGGCACGCTGGTGCACTTATTTACGCCCCTTACTAACCTCTTAGGAATCGGGTGAGGTCAACAGTGGATAATCTTGACTACTGTAATGCTCTCTACATGGGGCTACATTTGAAAAGTGTTCGGAAACTTCAGATCGTGCAGAATGCAGCTGCGAGAGCAATCATGGGCTTTCCCAAATATGCCCACGTCACACCAACACTACGCAGTCTGCATTGGTTGCCGATCAGTTTCCGGTCACAATTCAAAGTGTTGGTTATGACCTATAAAGCACTTCATGGCACCGGACCAGATTACCTCAGGGACCGCCTTCTGCTGCACGAATCCCAGCGACCAGTTATGTCCCACAGAATGGGTCTTCTCCAGATCCTGTCAACAAAACAATGTCGTTTGGCGGGGCCCAGGGGAAGAGCCTTCTCTGTGGCGGCCCCGGCCCTCTGGAACCAACTCCACCCAGAGATTAGAATTGCCCCCACCCTCCTTGCCTTTCGTAAGCTGCTTAAAACCCACCTCTGCCGCCAGGCATGGGGGAATTGAGATACACTTTCCCCCTAGGCCTTTACAATTTTATGCATGGTATGTCTGTATGTATGTTTGGTTTTTTTATAATAATGGGTTTTTAACTGTTTTTAGTATTGGGTTATTGTTATATGCTGTTTTATTACTGCTGTTAGCCGCCCCGAGTCTGCGGAGAGGGGCTGCATACAAATCCAATAAATAATAATAATAATAATAATAATAATAATAATAATAATAATAATCTAAGGGTAAAGTTTTTGGGGTTTGGTGATGAAACAACAGAGTCCGATAATGCGGGCTCAGTCATATTGTCTGAAGATGCTCACAAGTGATATATTTATTTATTTATTTATTTATTTATTTATTTTATTTATTACTTAGATTTGTATGCCGCCCCTCTCCGAAGACTCGGGGCGGCTCACAACATGTAAAAAACAAATCATAAGCAATCAGACAAATTTAAAATATTTAAATATTTAAAAAACCCCATATGCTAACAGTCACACACACAGACATACCATGCATAAATTAAACGTGCCCGGGGGAGATGTTTCAGTTCCCCCATGCCTGCCGACAAAGGTGGGTTTTAAGGAGTTTACGGAAGGCAGGAAGGGCAGGGGCAGTTCTAATCTCCGGGGGGAGTTGGTTCCAGAGGGCCGGGGCCGCCACAGAGAAGGCTCTTCCCCTGGGGCCCGCCAACCGACATTGTTTAGTTGACGGGACCCGGAGAAGGCCCACTCTGTGGGACCTAATCGGTCGCTGGGATTCGTGCGGCAGGAGGCGGTCTCGGAGATATTCTGGTCCGATGCCATGAAGGGCTTTAAAGGTCATAACCAACACTTTGAATTGTGACCGGAAATTGATCGGCAGCCAATGCAGACTGCGGAGTGATGGTGAAACATGGGCATACCTAGGTAGGCCCATGACTGCTCTCGCAGCTGCATTTTGCACGATCTGAAGTTTCCGAACACTTTTCAAAGGTAGCCCCATGTAGAGAGCATTACAGTAGTCGAATCTCGAGGTGATGAGGGCATGAGTGACTGTGAGCAATGAGTCCCGGTCCAGATAGGGCCGCAACTGGTGCACCAGGCGAACCTGGGCAAACGCCCCCCTCGCCACAGCTGAAAGATGTTGTTCTAATGTGAGCTGTGGATCGAGGAGGACGCCCAAGTTGCGGACCCTCTCTGAGGGGGTCAATGACTCCCCCCCCCCAGGGTGATGGACGGACAGATGGAATTGTCCTTGGGAGGCAGAACCCACAGCCACTCCGTCTTATCCGGGTTGAGCTTGAGTCTGTTGACACCCATCCAGGCCCCAACAGCCTCCAGGCACCGGCACATCACTTCCGCCGCTTCGTTGACTGGGCATGGGGTGGAGATGTAAAGCTGGGTATCATCCGCATATTGATGATACCTCACCCCATGTCCTTGGATGATCTCGCCCAGCGGTTTCATGTAGATGTTGAATAGCAGGGGGGAGAGGACCGACCCCTGAGGCACCCCACAAGGGAGAAACCTAGGAGTCGACCTCTGACCCCCCACTAACACCGACTGCGACCGGCCAGAGAGGTAGGAGGAGAACCACTGAAGGACAGTGCCTCCCACTCCCAACCCCTCCAGCCGGTGCAGAAGGATACCATGGTCGATGGTATCGAAAGCCGCTGAGAGGTCAAGGAGCACCAGGACAGAGGATAAACCCCTGTCCCGGGCCCGCCAGAGATCATCCATCAACGCGACCAAAGCGGTTTCCGTGCTGTAACCGGCCCTGAAACCCGACTGCTGGGGACCTAGATAATCGGCTTCTTCCAAGGATATATGTTTGAAGTTGTCTTCAAAAGGCAAATTGTTGTGGCTGAAAGGAAGAGATCAGACCTCGCTGTCTCCTGGATTTATCATCAACCAGTTGGTTCACAAAAATGGATTCAGGGTTGAAGTCTACAGAATCATAATATGACTTGCCCAGAGCTGGTATGGATGTGAGATTGAATTAAATTTAATTAACTGGGTGATAAATAGCAACGGCGGGAGTGCAGACACTCAGAAAATTAATTACGGTTTACAAGTCTGAGTGGAGATAATTAATTGATTGTGACTCAGGGCGGAACTGTGATCTCACACCAGCAACCCCAGAAGGAAATTTAGGAATAGAAAATGCAGTAATTCTAAAAATGGGATTGCATTCTTCTGCCCCCTTTAAATCCTCAAGGAATTTTTATTGAAGAACATTCTCGACCAGTAAATCTTACTAGGAGTTGTTGTGTCTTTTTGGTACAACATTTTGTTTTTTTTAAAAAAATCCTTTAAAAATAGAATGGAAGAAAAGACCCATAAAACCAGCCATAATCTTGTCTCGTTTGTTGAAAATGCCAGCATCCATGCTCTTAAAGACATCAGTGTAGGAGGGAAATTGTTTAATGGGGCAGTCCTTGCCTTTTTCAACATTTGTTTAGCAGTAATTGATTGCAAAAAAACACACCACACATAGAGGGATATAAATTTAGACTTCTAAGGCATCTGGAAGGCATTGATTTCTTGAATCTGAAATAGTATCTCCCGTGGAGTTAATTAATTCCCATCAAATACATACATAATACCCAGACATTTTTAAGCTATTGAGAACATTTCTTTTTCTTTGCTTGGGAGAGAGCAACCGAAACATGGTTCATTTTGAGGTTACAACGGCGCTGAAAAAATTACAACCAGTTTATTTATTATTATTTATTTATTACTTAGATTTGTATGCCGCCCCTCTCCGAAGACTCGGGGCGGCTCACAACACGTGGAAACAAATCATAAATAATCTAAACAGATTTAAAATATTTAACGATTTAAAAAAGACCCCATATACTAACAGACATACACTCAGGCATGCCATATATAAATTAAACATGCCCAGGGGAAGATGTTTCAGTTCCCCCATGCCTGACGGCAAAGGTGGGTTTTAAGGAGTTTTCGGAAGGCAGGAAGAGTAGGGGCAGTCCTAATCTCCGGGGGGAGTTGGTTCCAGAGGGCCGGTGCCGCCACAGAGAAGGCTCTTCCCCTGGGGCCCGCCAACCGACATTGTTTAGTTGACGGGACCCAGAGAAGGCCCACTCTGTGGGACCTAATCGGTCGCTGGGATTCGTGCGGCAGCTTGACAACTGACTCAGATTTAAATTATTTATTTACTTACTTACTTACTTACTTACTTACTTACTTACTTACTTACTTATTTACTTACTTACTTATTTACTTATTTATTAGATTTGTATGCCGCCCCTCTCCGTAGACTCGGGGTGGCTCACAACACAATAAAAACAGTTCCTGACAAATCTAATAATTTACAATTTAAAATTTAAAATAGTTAAAAAAACCCATTTTTAAGCAGACATACTTACAAGCATACCATACATAAATTATATAGGCCCAGGGGAGATATCTCAGTGCCCCCATGCCTGACGACAAAGGTGGGTTTTAAGGAGTTTACGAAAGGCAAGGAGGGTAGGGGCAGTTCTAATCTCTGGGGGAGCTGGTTCCAGAGAGTCGGGGCTGCCACAGAGAAGGCTCTTCCCCTGGGGCCCGCCAACCAACATGGTTTAGTTGACGGGACCCGGAGAAGGCCAACTCTGTGGGACCTAATCGGTCGCTGGGATTCGTGCAGCAGAAGGCGGTCTCGGAGATATTCTGGTCTGATGCCATGATAATAATAATAATAATAATAATAATAATAATAATAATAATAATAATAATACTTGTAAGCCACTTGGTCATGGCTTACAAGTGGAACACTCAAAAAGGAGACAGAAGGACTAACACTGGCGGCACAAGAACAGGCCATTAGAACAAATGCTGCCAAAGCCAGAATTGAACAATCAACAGACGATCCAAAGTGCAGACTCTGTAAAGAAACAGATGAAACAATCGATCACATACTCAGCTGCTGCAAAAAGATCGCACAGACTGACTACAAGCATAGACATGATGCTGTGGCACAGATGATCCACTGGAACCTGTGCCGGAACTACCATTTACCAGTGGCAAAGAACTGGTGGGATCATAAGCCCAAAAAAGTGGTCGAAAATGAGCAAGCAAAACTACTGTGGGACTTCCGACTTCAGACTGACCGAATTCTGAAGCATAACACACCAGACATTGTGATCGTGGAGAAAAAGAAAGTATGGATCATCGACATCGCAATCCCAGGGGACAGCAGAATTGAGGAGAAGCAGCTAGAGAAATTAGTGAAATACGAAGATCTAAAAATCGAGCTGCAACGACTCTGGCATAAGCCAGTGAAAGTGATCCCAGTGGTACTTGGCACGCTGGGCGCAGTACCAAAGGATCTCAGCGGACATTTGAAAACCATCAGAATTGACAAAACCTCCATCTGTCAATTGCAAAAGGCCGCTTTACTGGGATCGGCAAACATAATTCGCCGCTACATCACGCAGTCCTAGGTGCTTGGGAAGCGCCCGACTGGTGATGAAATACGAAATCTAGCATAGTGATCTCGTTTGCTGTGTTGTTCTGACATAATAATAATAATAATAATAATAATAATAATAATAATAATAATAATAATAATAATAATAATAATAATAGTTGTTGTTGTTGTTGTTGTTGTTGTTGTTGTTATTATTATTATTATTAATTAGATTTGTATGCCGCCCCTCTCCGAAGACTCGGGGCGGCTCACAACAATAATAATAACAATATACAATGTAATAAATCTAACATTAAAAATTATCAAAAACTCATCATGATGGTTGCAATGTGATCTCCTTTTTGTGACCTTCCAACAAGCAGAGTCATTGGGGAAAGTCAGATTCACTTAACAACCGGGTTGTTAACTCAACAACTGCAACGATTCATTTAACAAGTGTGGTGAGAAAACTCGTAAACTGGGGCAAAGTCCACTTAACCAATGTCCTGCTTAACAGCAGAATGTTGTTTCTGCTTAACAACAGAAATTTGGGGCTCAGTTGTAGTCTTAAGTCAAGGGCCGCCTGTAATACGTTGGTGTGGCTAACTTCTTTGCTTACCATTTTACCTTTTTGTTTTAATTTGTTTTAAATTGCCGCGGTAGTGCAGTGGTTAGAATGCAGTACTGAAGGTCTATACAGTGGTACCTCTACCTACAAACGCCTCTACTTGCGAACTTTTCTAGATAAGAACCGGGTGTTCAAGATTTTTTTGCCCCTTCTCAAGAACCATTTTCCACTTACAAATCTGAGCCTCCGAAACTGTAACTGGAAAAGGCAGGGAGAATCCTCCGTGGGGCCTCTCTAGGAATCTTCTGGGAGAAAACAGGGCTGGAAAAGGCGGGGAGAATCCTCTGTGGGGCCTCTCTAGGAATCTCCTGGGAGGAAACAGGGCCGGAAAAGGCGGGGAGAATCCTCTGTGGGGCCTCTCTAGCAATCTCCTGGGAGGAAACAGGGCCAGAAAAGGCGGGGAGAATCCTCTGTGGGGTCTCTCTAGCAATCTCCTGGGAGGAAACAGGGCCAGAAAAGGTGGGGAGAATCCTCTGTGGGGTCTCTCTAGCAATCTCCTGGGAGGAAACAGGGCCGGAATAGGTGGGAAGAAGCCTCTCTAGGAATCTCCTGGGAGGAAACAAGGCCAGAAAAGGCGAGGAGAAGCCTCTGTGGGGCCCCTCTAGGAATCTCCTGGGAGGAAATAGGACTGGAAAAGGCGGGGAGAAGCCTCCACGGGGCCTGGCCTCTCTAGGAATCTCCTGGGAGGAAACAGGGCTGGAAAAGGCGGGGAGAAGCCTCTGTGGGGCCTGGCCTCTCTAGGAATCTCCTGGGAGGAAACAGGGCCAGAAAAGGCAGGGAGAAGCCTCTGTGGGACCTCTCTAGGAATCTCCTCGGAGGAAACAGGCCTGGAAAAGGTGGGGAGAAGCCTCCGTGGGACCTTTCTAGGAATCTCCTGGGAGGAAACAGGGCTGGAAAAGGTGGGGAGACGCCTCCTTGGAGCCTGGCCTCTCTAGGAATCTCCTGGGAGGAAACAGGGTTGGAAAAGGTGGAAGAAGCCTCCGTGGGGCCTCTCTAGGAATCTCCTGGGAGGAAACAGGGCCCCCACTATCCCTGTGGTTTCCCCAATCGCACACATTATTTGCTTTTACATTGATTCCTATGGGAAAAAATTGCTTCTTCTTACAAACTTTTCTACTTAAGTACCTGGTCATGGAACGAATTAACGTCATAAGTAGAGGTACCACCATACCTCCCAAGGACCCAGGCTCATCATGACTCTGGAGCTAAACTTCTAATGATGACAATTGCATATGTATTAGACCAGAGCTCTTCAAACCTGGCAACTTTAAGACTTTTGGACGTCAACTCCCAGAATTCTCCAGCCAGCGAAGCCTTAAAGTTGCCAAATTTAGGTACCACTGCATTAGATCAACATCAACGGACTGAAGACCAGATTACATGTGCTACTTATAAGCAGATTGCCTGTAGATGTAGAATTTATAGGGATAAGTACAGTGAAATACAGGACTCATTTACACAAATTACAAAAGATTTTTTTTTAAAAGCATAATAGTTGTGCAAGTATTATTATTATTTTTAAAAAATATATTTTATTGGTTTTGCACATAAGGTTACATAAAACAAACATAAAACAGTGCACAGTGCATGTGCCCATCACCACCAATTGCGCGGGGTTCAAATATTTACTAGATTATGTTCTCCCTCCCCCCTTAGCTCTAATTTGCATTTATTTACTATTCAAAGAGTGATTGGAGTTTATTTTTCACATTTCCGTCACAAATTCTACTCAACGTATAATCTTTCATGTTATTCCATCGTACCATCCGCTTCTCCAGTTTATTTTCATCAAACTTGTTTAATCTTATTTCCATGATTTCAAAATGAATGTGATCAACCATGTACCAGTACCAGTTCTGTAATGTCCATTTTATAGACTCTTTCCAACCCAATGCCACTACCGCTTGAGCGCTTTCCAATGCTGCAGTTTTTATTTCTTTAAAATCTCTTCGTTCTCTTTGTTTAATTAATATTGCTATTTCTTTTGTAATTATCCAATTAATGTTTAGCATTTTATTTATTTCATTCTGCACTCCCTCCCAAAATTTCTGAACTTCAGCACACTCTCAGAACATATGCATGAAAATTCCTTTCCTTTGGCAACCATGCCAACAATTACCTTTCCCTTTCCCCTGGAAGTGTGCAAGTTGTGCTGGTGTATAATACCATTTATGTAAAAATTTTCTTCTCATCTCTTTAACTCTTAGAAACATAGAAACATAGAAGTCTGACGGCAGAAAAAGACCTCATGGCCCATCTAGTCTGCCCTTATACTATTTTCTGTATTTTATCTTAGGATGGATATATGTTTATCCCAGGCATGTTTAAATTCAGTTACTGTGGATTTATCTACCACGTCTGCTGGAAGTTTGTTCCAAGGATCTACTACTCTTTCAGTAAAATAATATTTTCTCATGTTGCTCTTGATCTTTCCCCCAACTAACTTCAGATTGTGTCCCCTTGTTCTTGTGTATACTTTCCTATTAAAAACACTTTCCTCCTGGACCTTATTTAACCCTTTAATATATTTAAATGTTTCGATCATGTCCCCCCTTTTCCTTCTGTCCTCCAGACTATACAGATTGAGTTCATTAAGTCTTTCCTGATACGTTTTATGCTTAAGGCCTTCCACCATTCTTGTAGCCCGTCTTTGGACCCGTTCAATTTTGTCAATATCTTTTTGTAGGTGAGGTCTCCAGAACTGAACACAGTATTCCAAATGTGGTCTCACCAGCATTCTATATAGCGGGATCATAATCTCCCTCTTCCTGCTTGTTATACCTCTAGCTATGCAGCCAAGCATCCTACTTGCTTTCCCTACCGCCTGACTGCACTGTTCACCCATTTTGAGACTGTCAGAAATCACTACCCCTAAATCCTTTTCTTTTGAAATATTTGCTAACACAGAACTGCCAATACAATACTCAGATTGAGGATTCCTTTTCCCCAAGTGCATTATTTTACATTTGGAAACATTAAACTGCAGTTTCCATTGCTTTGACCATTATCTAGTAAAGCTAAATCATTTACCATATTACAGACGCCTCCAGGAATATCAACCCTATTGCACACTTTAGAGTCATCGGCAAATAGGCAAACCTTCCCTACCAACCTTCCCCTATGTCACTCACAAACATATTAAACTCTTGTATTCTTAATCCTGTATATATATTCTACTATTTCTTTCATTTCATTTTCCTCTATTTGTGCAAGTATTATTTATGCACATTTATATATACAGTACATCTGCATAATGTTTGCATTAGATAATTATGCTAGTTATACAAGGGTATTATTTATACACAGGCATAGAAACAGTACATGTGCATAATGTTTGAATTAGCTAATTATAATAGCTATACAAGTGCTTTATTTATCTGCACACAGAATTTCTGCGTGAGGTTTGCAGTAGATAATTATACAAACCATAAATCTTTAGTAGTGTTACAACATATTAAACTCTATTTTTAATTTTTTTTTTCTGTTATATTTTTTCACTTATGGATAAGCACTTTGTTAGTCTGTTTTTGATTATGTATCTGGGTTTTCTCCCCCGCCCTTTTCTGTTCCTATTTTAAAAGTAATAAAGCATAAATAAATTTAAAAAACACATGAATTATACCAATGACATTAAGGCAGGGATCTGAAATCGTATTTAATATAGCTAAAAAAAGTCCATTTTAAAAACAGTCCCTGGCATGATTCTTTGCAGTGAAGTCACGATTTTTGAAGAGAATAGTAAGTTAATCAGAATAGAGCTGGGAGAGACTTTGGAGGTCTTCTAGTCTAGCCCCTTGCTCAAACAGGAGATCTATACTATTTCAGACAAGTGACTGTCCAGACTCTTCTTAAAAAACCCTAGTGATGAAGCACCCACAATGTCTGAAAGCAAGTTTATTTTATTTGTTTGTTTGATTTGTCAAATACATATTGGTGGTATACAAAGATATAATATTTAACATCGGTCGCAGTCGGTGTTAGTGGGGGGTCAGAGGTCGACTTCTAGGTTGCTCCCTTGTGGGGTACCTCAGGGGTTGGTCCTCTCCGCCCTGCTATTTAATATCTACATGAAACCGCTGGGTGAGATCATCCAAGGGCATGGAGTGAGGTATCATCAATATGCAGATGATACCCAGCTATACATCTCCACCCCTTGTCCAGTCAGTGAAGCAGTGGAAGTGATGTGCCGGTGCCTGGAGGCTGTTGGGGTCTGGATGGGTGTCAACAGACTCAAACTCAACCCTGATAAGACGGAGTGGCTGTGGGTTTTGCCTCCCAAGGACAATTCTATCTGTCCGTCCATCACCCCGGGGGGGGGGGAATCATTGAACCCCTCAGAGAGGGTCCGCAACTTGGGCGTCCTCCTCGATCCACAGCTCACATTAGAGAAACATCTTTCAGCTGTGGCGAGGGGGGCGTTTGCCCAGGTTCGCCTGGTGCACCAGTTGCGGCCCTATCTGGACCGGGAGTCACTGCTCACAGTCACTCATGCCCTCATCACCTCGAGGCTCGACTACTGTAATGCTCTCTACATGGGGCTACCTTTGAAAAGTGTTCGGAAACTTCAGATCGTGCAGAATGCAGCTGCGAGAGCAATCATGGGCTTCCCCAAATATGCCCATGTCTCACCAACACTCCGCAGTCTGCATTGGTTGCTGATCAGTTTCCGGTCACAATTCAAAGTGTTGGTTATGACCTATAAAGCCCTTCATGGCACCGGACCAGATTATCTCCGGGACCGCCTTCTGCTGCACGAATCCCAGCGACCAGTTAGGTCCCACAGAGTGGGCCTTCTCCAGGTCCCGTCAACTAAGCAATGTCATTTGGTGGGACCCAGGGGAACAGCCTTCTCTGTGGTGGCCCTGGTCCTCTGGAACCAACTCCCTGGGCAAACGCCCCCCCTCGCCACTGCTTGACTGGACATGGGGTGGAGATGTACAGCTGGAAGATAATGGAGATTGGCTTCCTGGCCCCCCCTCTTCCAAGTCACCCCACCTTCTTCTTTTTCCGAGGAAACTTCACTACCGGACTCTGTCGGCAATAAAACAGGCCTATGACATGTTGATGTTTCCCCTGCATCCACCTCCACATTCCTTGGGGCAGGAGCTGAGCCAGAGCCAACCACAACAACTTCCCATCCATTAATTCTTGTCCTGCCCCCTGGTCTTCTTTGTGGTAGCCCCCTTAAAAATCCTGGAATGCTGCTATCCTGTTAACCCTAGTGCTTTCTTTTCATTTCTGGTGTCTATTTGGAACTTAGTGCTTATAAACATAGATTGCTGGATTAGGTCTGAGTAACCTGTGTGTGACTTCACAACAGGGTCTCTTTGGTGTGCGTTGTGATGATTCCTCAAGCGCAGACTTCATTTTGAAAAAAATGTACCTGCCTTGTGAACACATGATTCAATCTATTTACATTATTTTCTTTGACTCACATTCCAGGAAATAGATTTTTCTTTCTTTTCTTTTCTTTAAAAAAAAAAACGAGAATCAAGGGAAACCACAGGGCTGTATTTATCTTTGACTCTACATCAAACATTTTCATCTGGAGCAGTTGCTCGAAACAGCTAGCAGGGGAAAAGTAACCTGCGACTGAACTTTTGTTTTGGGTTTCTTTTTGCAGTGGGGGTTTCTTTTCTTTCCCATAGGCAAAAGATGTTTCATCTTCATATCCTTCCTTCTTGAGCTAAGACCTCCTGCATTGTCCAGCATAACTGTAGGAAGTTCCATATCCATTGGTGACTGTTGTTTTACTGCTGCTCACAGTTTAAAAACAAGGATAATAAAGGTTATCTCCTCCCCTCCCCTCTTCTCCTCTCCTCTCCCCTCTCTTCCCCACTCCTTTGCTCTCCCCTGCCATCCTCTCCCCTTCCTTTTTCTCCCCTCCCCTCCTCTCCTCTCTTCTCCCCTGCCTCCCCCTCTCCCCTCCCCTCTTTCTTTTGCTCTCCTCCCCTCCTCTCCTCTCTTCTCCCCTCTTCCTCCTCTCTTCTCCCCTGCCTCCCCCTCTCCCCTCCCCTCCCCTCTTTCTTTTGCCCTCCTCCCCTCCTCTCCTCTCCTTTCCCCTTTCTCCTCTCTTCTCCCCTCTTTTCCCTTCTCCTCCCCTCTCCCCTGCCATCCCCTCCCCTTCCTTTTTCTCCCCTCCCCTCCTCTCCTCTCTTCTTCCCTCTTCCTCCTCTCTTCTCCCTTGCCTCCCCCTCTGCTCTCCCCTCCCCTCTTTCTTTTGCTCCCCTCCCCTCCCCTCCTCTCCTTTCCCCTTTCTCCTCTCTTCTCCCCTCTTTTCCCTTCTCCTCCCCTCTCCCCTGCCATCCCCTCCCCTTCCTTTTTCTCCCCTCCCCTCCTCTCCTCTCTTCTTCCCTCTTCCTCCTCTCTTCTCCCTTGCCTCCCCCTCTGCTCTCCCCTCCCCTCTTTCTTTTGCTCTCCTCCCCTCCCCTCCTCTCCTTTCCCCTTTCTCCTCTCTTCTCCCCTCTTTTCCCTTCTCCTCCCCTCTCCCCTGCCATCCCCTCCCCTTCCTTTTTCTCCCCTCCCCTCCCCTCCTCTCCTCTCTTCTTCCCTCTTCCTCCTCTCTTCTCCCCTCCCCTCTTTCTTTTGCTCTCCTCCCCTCCCCTCCTCTCCTTTCCCCTTTCTCCTCTCTTCTCCCCTCTTTTCCGTTCTCCTCCCCTCTCCCCTGCCATCCCCTCCCCTTCCTTTTTCTCCCCTCCCCTCCTCTCCTCTCTTCTTCCCTCTTCCTCCTCTCTTCTCCCTTGCCTCCCCCTCTGCTCTCCCCTCCCCTCTTTCTTTTGCTCTCCTCCCCTCCCCTCCTCTCCTTTCCCCTTTCTCCTCTCCTCTCCCCTCTCTTCCCCACTCCTCCCCTCTCCCCTGCCTTCCCCTCTGCTCTCCCCTCCCCTCTTCCTGTTTCTTTCTTTCTCTCTCTCTCTCCCCCTCTCTCTTTCTTTCTTTCCTTCCTTTCTTCCTTTCTTTTTTCTTTCTTTCCTGCCTTCCTTCCTTCCTTTCTTTCTTTCTCTCTCTCTCCCTCTCTCTCCCCCCTCTGTCTCTTTCTTTCTCTCTCTCTCCCTCCCTCTTTCTTTATTTCTTTCTTTCTTTCTTTCTTTCTTTCTCTCTCTCTCCCTCCCTCTTTCTTTCTTTCTCCCTCCCTCCCTCTTCCTTCCTTCCTCCCTCCCTCCCTTCCTTTCTTCCTTCTATGCCGCCCATTCCCAAATGACTCAGGGCAGCTTATGATAAACAAGACCGATAACCGGTAGTGGAAATTGTGAGTAGTTCAGACAATTGGTAAATACCAGCTGTGACTGGCCCTGCTCCCATCTATTTTGCAGTATCCTTCCCCTGGAGTGGGGTGGAAATGGGGATTTTGCAGTATCCTTCCCAGTGAAGGGCCACACTTACCTTTATATGCTGGGACGCCTCCGGGCAGGCGACTGATGTGGGCAGGCGGGCGCGGGTGCATGGACAGGGGTCGGGCATGCACGCCGGGCGCAAGAGTTGCTTCTTGCACATTGAAGGTCACTAGTTTTGGAGCGTTCACCACCTCTGCAGGCCACCTGTTCCACTGGTCAATCACTCTCACAGTTAGAAAGTTCCTCTTTATTTCCAGGTTGAATCTCTCCTTGGATAGCTTCTAACCGTTGCTCCTTGTCTGGTGCTTTGGAAAACAATGTAACTCCCTCCTCTCTGTGGCAGCCCCTCAAGTATTTGAAGACTGCTATCATGTCCCCCCTGGACCTCATCTTTGCTAGACTTTCCATACCCAATTCCTGCAACCTTTCCTTATAAGTTTTAGTTTCTAGTCCCTTTATTGTTGTGGTTAGCTCTGGCCCAGCTCCTGTCCCAAGGACTGTGGATGTGGGGGAGACATCCACATGCTGCAGGCCTGTTTTGCCCCCGGTGGAATCTGCTGATGAAGGCTCCTCTGACCAAGAAGACATGAGTGACAGGGAGGAGGAGAGTGCGGCAGACAGCTCAGAAGGAGATCAATTATCTCGCTCCTCCTTGGATTCAGAACAAGAGTTAATGATACAGCCACGCATGCGGAGAGCGATGCATAGGCAACAACAACTGAAAGATTATTATCAAAGAAAATGAGGCCACCTGTGGTTGGCTGTGGCTGTGGTCATTAGTGAGGCTGCTATAAATAGCAGCCTGTGGGTTTGGCCATTGTGGAGGATAATCTGATCGTTGTGTTTCGTGCCTGCCTTGCTGACTTTGACCTTTTGTGTGCTGATTTTTCTCCACTTTGAAACTAAACCAGGGCAAAATGTGTTTCACTTTGTGAAAGAAGGACTGTGAATTGCCTCACAGCTGCAAGCTAAGTATCACAGAACTGATAAGGGACTTGTACAAATTGCCAGTTTGTTTGGAGACGAGTGCTCTTTGCTATACCAAAAGAGGGCTTGGTTTAAGTGAATTTTCATTATAAAGAACATTGTTTTGAATTTTCAACCGTGTGTGTGTCTGAAATTTGTACCTGTGAATTTTTGGGAGGAGTCAACCAGAGAGCCCGACAGAACATTTATCATTCTGGTTGCTCTCTTCTGCACTAGAGCATCAATGTCTCTTTTGTAGTATGGTGACTATAACTGAATGTAGTACTTTAGGTGTGGTCCCTTTACGTGGTCCCTTTACATAACCCTCTGGCATTATGCCTAACAAGTATATTTCTGGTTTCAGGTCTATAAGTTGCTTAATTATCTTTTCCAACCAGGTATGCATTTACTTGCAATATTTTCTTGCTTTCATGCAAGTCCACCATATATGACAATAAGTAAATAAGTAAACACGAGAGTAAGACTGATTGCATTTCCAGCATTTAGCAGACAGACTGCTAAATATTTTTGCCAGCCTTGCCCGGGTTGGCCTGGCTTTTTCAACTGTATCATTCATCCTTCCAACCCCACTGCCAATTTCCAGTGCTGTGATTATAGTTCCCAGTTCAGTACATTTATTTCTTGCCATTCGCCCAGTTTTCCTCCCTGCTTGACGGTCAGAACATAACAGAATTATCCATGTAGCCTGACGTATCCTGTCCTGTCCTGCATTCTCCTATATTCATAGCTTGATTATTCAGAGCCAGACTGTGCAAACTTTTGCATCTCATTTGGAAACCAAGGACCCAGAATACGGGGGAAGAATGGAGAGGCACACACTGCAAGATGCTTGAGGTCCAGTGTAACGTTTCCACAATTTGTGTTGACTTCATCTGCTGGTATTCGTCCACTGTGCTTCATTAAGTCCAGGGTCAATGCATCCGTCTACTGGGAGATTTTGGACCATGCTTTATGGGGAGGGTGACTTAAATTTTACAGTAGGACCTGTTGTCGCGCTGGAGATTGCCAGCCTCCAAAGACATTGAGAAACATCCAGTGGTTAGATAGTTAACTATGTCTAGTAATGTAGCTCCTCCTGTGTGATGTAACCTGTTTGCTCACATCCCCTCTTCTTGAAGAAGAAGGCGGTCTCTAAGTTAAGAGATTCTCCATTACGGTTCATCTTCTCTAGCTATAAGATGTGCCATCTTGTGTCTCTTTAGACATTTCTTATTTTTGTACTTTTCTAATAAAAGTAATTCGTTCATTCGAACCTGCTCTGTCAGTACTTCAATAACCATCACCTCCGGAAGGTCCTGGCTCACTCCTCACGGGCTGAGCACCTTGATAAGGTGAAGGTTCTTCTAATCCCGACATGGTAGACAGAGCGACGGTTATTATTGAAGAAACAGACCCCGCTTACACCCCGTAAGCTCACTAGCAATTTCTCCAGATACCAGCTAAGAAAAAGCGCAACCCTCTTACGCAATCATACATTGATTCTCACCTGCCCACACTGCCCAAAGCACCAAAACCTACTTCAATGGCCGTGGGATTACTGCCCTTGATTAGCCAGCAAACTCACCTGACCTGAACCCCACGGAGAATCTATGGGGCATTGCCAGGAGGAAGACGAGAGACATGACACGGAACAATGCAGAAGAACTGAAGGCCCCTATTGGAGCATCCTGGTCTTCCATAACATCTCAGCAGTGCCACAGGCTGATAGCATCCATGCCACGCCGTATTGAGGCAGTAATTGCTGCAAAAGGGTCCCAAATGAAGTACTGAGTACTTATGCATGCGTATACTTTTCAGAGGTCCGATATTGTTCTCTGTACAATCCTATTTTCTGACGGTGAGAGCGATCAACCAGTGGAACAGCCTGCCAGCAGAGGTTGTGAACGCCCCAACACTTGACACATTCAAAAGAAATGCTATCTGGTTGGGTTGGTGTAGGGTTTCCTGCTTGAGTAGGGGGTTGGGCTTGATGACCTGCAAGATCCCTTTCAACTATCTATAGATAGATAGATAGATAGATAGATAGATAGATAGATAGATAGATAGATAGATAGATAGATAGATAGAGAAAGATAGATAGAGAGATAGAGAGATAGATAGAGAAAGATAGATAGAGAGAGAGAGAGATTAGATAGATAGATAGATAGATAGAGAGAGAGAGAGAGAGAGAGAGATAGATAGATAGATAGATAGATAGATAGAGAAAGATAGATAGAGAGAGAGATAGAGATATAGATAGATAGATAGATAGAGAGAGAGAGAGATAGATAAAGATAGATAGATAGATAGATGATAGATAGATAGAGAAAGATAGAGAGATAGAGAGATATATAGATAAAGATAGAGAGATAGATAGAGAGATAGATAGATAGATAGATAAAGATAGATAGATAGATGATAGATAGATAGATAGATAGATAGATAGATAGATAGATAGATAGATAGATAGATAGATAGATAGATACCACATGATTCTTGACAAATGTATCTTTTTCTTTTATGTACGCTGAGAGCATATATACCAAGACAAATTCCTTGTGGGTCCAATCACACTTGGCCAATAAAATTCTATTCTATTCTATAAATAAATAAATACATACATATATACACACATACATACATACTATGAAATGCTATGTTAAATAGCATGGTATTCCTTTGAATGCAAATATTTAACTTTTTTTGCATTTCTATCCTTCGTTTAGCATCAAAGGCTTCTCGATATGTTGGAAGAAGAGCGGAAAACCTTAGAAGAAAAAACCAAAGAATCCTTGTTGCAACAATCACAGGAATTCAAGGTACTTGTCCCTAAATGGCTCAGGGCCAGACTCAGGACCGTCTCTTGCCGCATACCTCCCAGAGACCTATAAGAAGAACATCCAGAGTTGGCCTCCTCTGGGTCCCGTCGACTAAGCAATGCAGGTTGGCTGGGCCGCGAGGGAGGGCCTTCTCTGTTGCCCGCCCCGTCTCTATGGAATCAAGACAGAGGTTGGAAACTAGGGCCATTTTATCACCTGTGGACTTCAATTCCCAGAATTCTCGAGCTTAGGAATTCTGGGAGTCGAAGTCCACAGCTCATAAAATGGCCGTAGCTCTTCACCACAATCCATGAGAAGAAATAGACCTGCAGCTATTGGGATGCAGTTGTAGCAGATAATGTGGTGCAACTGTAACGCTCTCTACATGGGGCTACCTTTGAAAAATGTTCGGAAACTTCAGATCGTGCAGAATGCAGCTGCGAGAGCAATCATGGGCTTTCCCAAATATGCCCATGTTACACCAACACTCCGCAGTCTGCACTGGTTGCCGATCAGCTTCCGGTCACAATTCAAAGTGTTGGTTATGACCTATAAAGCCCTTCATGGCACCAGACCAGATTATCTCAGGGACCGCCTTCTGCTGCACGAATCCCAGCGACCAGTTAGGTCCCACAGAGTGGATCTTCTCCGGGTCTCATCAACTAAACAATGTCGCTTGGCGGGACCCAGGGGAAGAGCCTTCTCTGTGGCGGCCCCGGCCCTCTGGAACCAACTCCCCACAGAGATTAGAATTGCCCCCACCCTCCTTACCTTTCGTAAGCTCCTCAAAACCCACCTCTGCCGCCAGGCATGGGGGAATTGAGATCCTCTTTCCCCCTATGCCTTTACAATTCTATGCATGGTGTGTATGTATGTATGTTTGGTTTTTATATTAATGGGTTTTTAATCGTTTTTAGTATTAGATTACTATTGTACACTGTTTTATTGTTGCCGTTAGCCGCCCCGAGTCTCCGGAGAGGGGCGGCATACAAATCCAATAAATGAATGAATGAATGAATGAATGAATAAACAAAGAAAGAAAGAAACTAACTAACTAACTAACTAACTAACTAACTAACTTACTTACTTACTTACTTACTTATTTTCTGCACCTCTATATTTCATTCCTTCCCTCCCCCTCTTCATTTTGGTTTTCTTTTTAAAAACAGAGTTTCTATATCCATCCGCGCAGGATAATCTCACCTTGTCAATCATGATTTACTTAAATCTTCTTTAATTGATAGTAATTATGTCTAGGCTGCCTTTGAGGGACAAAGGGCCTCCCCAGAATACCTCGTAAATGTAGAATCGGGGTAAGAAGTTAATAAACATTACCGCAAACATATCTATTGTGGCCTGGCCTCACTTCTTGTGGACCTCTAAATAATATTTTGTGGCAGGACAGCTGGGCGTTTTATTCATCCATGTAAAATTGTGAAATGGAATCTAGAATATTTCTAGACAGGAGGGACGTTTTCTAGTCCTGGCTTGTCAAGAGAAAGGAACAAATTTCATTTTTCCTACTCTGATTCATCACTAAATTACAAATGGTTCCATCTCTCTCCGCTGAAGTGAGCAGATTTGAGCATCATAGATACCGACTCCAAATTGTGTTCCATCAGCTGGTTGGCCAGCTGTGGTCTTTCCAGATAGCATAATCTGGAAGGAATGGAGTGTAAAATAATGCACTTGGGGAAAAGGAATCCTCAATCTGAGTATTGCATTGGCAGTTCTGTGTTAGCAAAAACTTCAGAAGAGAAGGATTTCTGAGAGTCTCAAAATGGGTGAGCAGTGTGGTCAGGCGGTAGGAAAAGCAAGTAGGATGCTTGGCTGCATAGCTAGAGGTATAAAAAGCAGGAAGAGGGAGATTGTGACCCCCTTATATAGAGCGTTGGTGAGACCACATTTGGAATACTGTGTTCAGTTCTGGAGACCTCGCCTACAAAAAGATATTGACAAAATTGAACGGGTCCAAAGACGGGCTACAAGAATGGTGGAAGGTCTTAAGCATAAAACGTATCAGGAAAGACTTCATGAACTAAATCTGTATAGTCTGGAGGACAGAAGGAAAAGGGGGGGACATGATCGAAACATAGAAACATAGAAGTCTGACGGCAGAAAAAGACCTCATGGTCCATCTAGTCTGCCCTTATACTATTTTCTGTATTTTATCTTAGGATGGATATATGTTTATCCCAGGCATGTTTAAATTCAGTTACTGTGGATTTATTTACCATGTCTGCTGGAAGTTTGTTCCAAGGATCTACTACTCTTTCAGTAAAATAATATTTTCTCATGTTGCTTTTGATCTTTCCCCCAACTAACTTCAGATTGTGTCCCCTTGTTCTTGTGTTCACTTTCCTATTAAAAACACTTCCCTCCTGAACCTTATTTAACCCTTTAATATATTTAAATGTTTCGATCATGTCCCCCCTTTTCCTTCTGTCCTCCAGACTATACAGATCGAGTTCATTAAGTCTTTCCTGATACGTTTTATGCTTAAGACCCTCCACCATTCTTGTAGCCCGTGTTTGGACCCGTTCAATTTTGTCAATATCTTTTTGTAGGTGAGGTCTCCAGAACTGAACACAGTATTCCAAACGTGGTCTCACCAGCATTCTATATAAGGGGATCACAATCTCCCTCTTCCTGCTTGTTATACCTCTAGCTATGCAGCCAAGCATCCTACTTGCTTTCCCTACCGCCTGACTGCACTGTTCACCCATTTTGAGACTGTCAGAAATCATTACCCCTAAATCCTTTAAATATGTCAAATGGTTAAATAAGGTTCAGGAGGGAAGTGTTTTTAATAGGAAAGTGAACACAAGAACAAGAAGACACAATCTGAAGTTAGTTGGGGGAAAGATCAAAGGCAACATGAGAAAATATTATTTGACTGAAAGAGTCGTAGATGCTTGGAACAAACTTCCAGCAGACATGGTTGGTAAATCCAGAGTAACTGAATTTAAACATGCCTGGGATAAACATATATCCATCCTAAGATAAAATACAGAAAATAGTATAAGGGAAGACTAGATGGACCATGGGGTCTTTTTCTGCCATCAGTCTTCTATGTTTCTATGTTTCTATGTGTCGTCTTAAGAAGGCTTAGATTTAGGGGGGGGGGGGAACCCAAGCTAAAGCAAACTTAAATTCTTTGGAGGGCGAAATATCTGCGAGAGAAACGAGGGGATGAACCAGTGATGAAATGGGTGTCGCAACACCGCCTCTGCCTCTTTTGTGGCTGCGTTTGTTGGGTCGCGTGACGATACAAAGGCTCTTTTCATCATTCTGACAAAGCCTCTGGCTTCTGTGGACACTCGGGCTTTTGGAAGGTATTTTTATAGGCTTGTAATGCTTTCTACTGTGCTTTTGTTTCCAGGAAATGTTGGAAAGATGCATGGAGAACGAAAGGGAACGTAATAAGGAAGCTTTGGCAACAGCTGCAAAGGTATCTTAGCATGCAAACATTGTCCCCAGGAGAACCTTTTGAAGCTCCTTGTGAGGTTGTTGCTTTTGATTTCAAGGAGAAGATTTATTTATTTATTTATTTATTTACTTACTTACTTACTTACTTACTTACTTACTTACTTACTTACTTACTTACTTACTTACTTACTTACTTAGATAGGTAGGTAGATAGATAGATAGATAGATAGATAGATAGATAGATAGATAGATAGATAGATAGATAGATAGATAGATAGATAGATAGATAGATAGTTATTAGATTTGCATGCCGCCCCTCTCTGCAGACTCGGGGTGGCTAACAACAATAATAAGACAATATAAAGAAAATCTAATATTTAAGTTAATTCGACTACTGTAACGCTCTCTACATGGGGCTACCTTTGAAAACTGTTCGGAAACTTCAGATCGTGCAGAATGCAGCTGCGAGAGCTATCATGGGCTTTCCCAAATACGCCCATGTCACACCAACACTCTGCAGTCTGCATTGGTTGCCGATCAATTTCCGGTCACAATTCAAAGTGTTGGTTATGACCTATAAAGCCCTTCATGGCATCGGACCAGATTATCTCCGAGACCACACTTCTGCTTGCACGAATCCCAGCGACCGATTAGGTCCCACAGAGTTGGCCTTCCCCGGGTCCCGTCGATTAAACAATGTCGGTTGGCGGGCCCCAGGGGAAGAGCCTTCTCTGTGGCGGCCCCGACTCTCTGGAACCTGCTCCCCCCAGAAATTAGAACTGCCCCTACCCTCCTTGCCTTTTGCAAACTCCTTAAAACCCACATTTGCCGTCAGGCATGGGGGAACTGAGACATCTCCCCTGGGCCTATATAATTTATGTATGGTATGTTTGTAGGTATGTCTGCTTAAAAATGGGTTTTTTAACTATTTTAAATTTTAAATTGTAAATTATTAGATTTGTCAAGAACTGTTTTTATTGTGTTGTGAGCCGCCCCGAGTCTACGGAGAGGGGCGGCATACAAATCTAATAAATAAATAAATAATTTTAAAAACCCTACTTTAATAGACCAATCATACATACAGACATACCATGCATACATTTTATAAGCCAAGGGGGAAAGAACATCTCAGTTCCCCCATGCCTGATGACAGAGGTGGGTTTTAAGGGTGGGGGCAACTCTGATATCTGGGGGGAGTTGTTTCCAGAGGGTCAGGGCCACCACAGAGAAGGCTGTTCCCCAGGGTCCTGCCAAACGGCATTGTTTAGTCGATGGGACCCGGAGAAGGCCAACTCTGTGGGGCCTAACTGGTCGCTGGGATTTGTACGGCAGAAGACGGTCCCGGAGATATTCTGGTACGATGCCATGAAGGGCTTTATAGGTCATGCACCAAGTAAATATCTGGAACCTGAAGATCTCCTTGAGAGGGATCTTTTATTGTTCTGCTGGGTTTTTATTCTCCTTGACACCTATTGTCAAACCACATTAGAACTAAACCAGTCATTCCCAACCTTCTTTTGGCACCTAAGCATCTCTCAAATCCTGATGCCCCCAACACCATCCCCATGACATATAGTTCTTACTATTCAAAAAATGAACTACAGTGGCACCTCTACCTAAGAACACCGCTACTCACGAACCTTTCTAGATATGAACCTGGTGTTCTAGATTTTTTTGCCTCTTCTCGAGAACCATTTTCCACTTACAAACTTAAGCCTCCAAAACTGTAATTGGAAAAGGCAGGGAGAAGCCTTTCTAGGAATCTCTAATATTGGATTTACATGATGTTTTGTACTATTATCCAATAAATAATAATAATAATAATAATAATAATAATAATAATAATAATAATAATAATAGCATTATATTATATTATTCCCTCTTGTTATTTGACGCGCAGGTTGAAAAAGAGGATTTGCAGGCTGCCATCCTAGCTGCGGTAACAGCCGAAAGAGAAAACATGAAAAAACTGCATGACCAAGAGAAAGAATTATGGCAAGCAGAGAGAGGCAAAGATCGTGAGAAGATTGCTCTAGCGGTAGAAGAAGCAGCGGAACGGCAAAAACAGAGTTCAGAAGTTAGTGGATTTTATGTTCTCCGGGTTATCACTCTGGGTTATCATCATAGTTCCCTCTAAGCTGAGCAGTGAGCAATCGCTCACTTAAAAATCATCATCAACTCAGAGTTTTCCAAACCTGCCCAGAAGCCGAGAGGGAAAGAGTGAGAGGGAAGGAGAGAGAGAGGAAGAGAGGAAGAGAGCGAAACAGATAGAAAAAAGAGAGGAAGGAAAAGAGAAAGAAAAAGAATGGGAGTAAGGAAGAGAGAAAGAAAATCAAAATCTAGTTTGAAACTAGCTCAACTATTTAAGTGGCATTTTGATATTGATAGAGTTGCCCTATTATGAGCTCACTGTTATAGACACACAGTACAGTATTTTATTTTGAAATTCTCTGAGGCAAAACAGGGTGGGTTTTTTGTTTGTTTGTTTATTCATTCATTCATTCATTCATTCATTCATTCATTCATTCATTTATTTATTTATTATTTCTGTGCCGCCCAGTCCCGAAGGGACTGCCGCTCAGACACTATACTTTTCCGCCCACCCCAAAAAAAAAATTAGAGGGAACACTGGTTATCATATGCAGTGAAGGGCTGCAAAAATTTTTACGACCACACTGTGGGCGTGGCTTATTTTGTGGGTGTGGCTTGCTGGCCATGTGACCAGTAGAAGGCCAGTCCCTTACTGTTTCCCTGCGGGCCAGATCTGAGAACTTCGTGGACCAGATCTTGCCCGCGCGCCTTGAGTTTGACCCTCCCTGGCTTAGGGAGTTGAGGGAGTGATATATGGACTGTAGCAGTGATGGGCTCCTACAGGTATGGTCAGGTATGTAGAACCAGTAGAAAAATTTTGATTTTTTTTCTTTTTTTCCCCTTCTGGGCTCTGGGTATGTTTTTTCTATCGCAGTAAATGAGGTTGTGTGTGTATAATTTTAGAAGATACATACATGCGCGCGTGTGTGTACATACACATAGAGTTTATATAGTAGTAGATTGTGATCCCCTTATATAGAGCACTGGTGGGACCACATTTGGAATACTGCGTCCAGTTCTGGAGACCTCACCTACAAAAAGAGATTGACAAAATTGAACGGGTCCAAAGACGGGCTACAAGAATGGTGGAAGGTCTTAAGCATAAAACATGCTGTATTTCAAGATCTATAGCCCAATTGCTTGAAAAATGGCTGAATAAGAACTATCCAAATAAATGTATCTGAGAAGAACTTTTAAGATGGTCAAAGCAATGGAAACTGCAGTTTAATGTTTCCAAATGTAAAATAATGCACTAGGGGAAAAGGAATCCTCAATCTGAGTATTGTATTGGCAGTTCTGTGTTAGCAAAAACTTCAGAAGAGAAGGATTTAGGGGTAGTGATTTCAAAATGGGTGAGCAGTGTGGTCGGGCAGTAGGAAAAGCAAGTAGGATGCTTGGCTGCATAGCTAGAGGTATAACAAGCAGGAAGAGGGAGATTGTGATCCCCTTATATAGAGCACTGGTGAGACCACATTTGGAATACTGTGTTCAGTTCTGGAGACCTCACCTACAAAAAGATATTGACAAAATTGAACGGGTCCAAAGACGGGCTACAAGAATGGCGGAAGGTCTTAAGCATAAAACGTATCAGGAAAGACTTCATGAACTCAATCTGTATAGTCTGGAGGACAGAAGGAAAAGGGGGGACATGATCAAAACATTTAAATATGTTAAAGGGTTAAATAAGGTCCAGGAGGGAAGTGTTTTTAATAGGAAAGTGAACACAAGAACAAGGGGACACAATCTGAAGTTACTTGGGGGAAAGATCCAAAGCAACGTGAGAAAATATTATTTGACTGAAAGAGTAGTAGATCCTTGGAACAAACTTCCAGCAGACGTGGTAGATAAATCCACAGTAACTGAATTTAAACATGCCTGGGATAAACATATATCCATCCTAAGATAAAATACAGGAAATAGTATAAGGGCAGACTAGATGGTCTTTTTCTGCCGTCAGTCTTCTATGTTTCTATGCCTGCAATTAAACAACCAAGCTCAGAGGGTACCAAGGAGCCCTCATTTCAACCCTACACTACAAATTATCAAATCTAATTTTTTCTGCAAATGTCAAAATCCTCTGTTCAATGCTACATTTTGTTTGGAATAGGATTAGCAGCATAGAACCCGAGAATATAGTTTGACAGCAATCCAGCGGTTCTAAATTCTTGGAACAACACTAAATAATAAAAGGGATATTTCTTCTGCAGTTAAAGAGCCTGCATTTCCACTGGCTAA
The DNA here is from genome assembly GCF_031021105.1 of Erythrolamprus reginae. NCBI lineage: Eukaryota > Metazoa > Chordata > Lepidosauria > Squamata > Dipsadidae > Erythrolamprus > Erythrolamprus reginae. Next base: position 10,058,695 of record NC_091955.1, on the reverse strand, counting down.
GAGCCAACTGTTTATTTATTTTATTCATTCGTCAAATTTATGCCTCCATGGCCCCTCTCAGGGAAAGTGATTTTTATCTAAGGTTCCTGTATAAAAGTATAAAAAGAGTAACTTGTCATGTCATGAGATAACCCCTTCAAACAGTTGTTGAAAAGTGGCTGAAATCTTTCATTACGGCAGGTTTCAGGGCTCCTACTGTCAACGCTGCTGATGGCAAACAGACCTTCTAATGTTTGAAACCCTTCGGGCTTGGATGTCAACAACTCTTACAACTCCATAGTGTCATCCCCAAACCCCCAACACTTTACCCTTAGATTATCTACGGTTGACCTATCCAGATTCCTAAGAGGTCAGTAAGGGGCGAGTACAAGTGCACTAGAGTGCCTTCCGTCCCCTGTCCTATTGTTCTCCTATATCTCCTATACCTTTCTTCTATTCCTATATCTCTTCTTCTATTCTTTCATTGATATGTTCTATTACTACACCTTCTTTTCTACTCTTTCTTAGATATATTTTACTGTGAGTATCTCCTCTATAACCTTCATCATGTATTGTACTATGTGTATATAGATATACAGTGAACCCTCGAGTTTCGCGTCCTCGAGCATCGCGAAAGGGCTATTTCGCGAGTTTTCAACCCGGAAGTAAACTCCACCATCTGCGCATGCGTGCCTTTTTTTCTATGGCCACGCATGCGTAGATGGTGGAGTTCCCCAGCTGGGAAGCTGGGCGGCTTCCCTGGGTCTTCCCCCTCTTGCCCCGGTAAGACCCCAGCGGCAGCGCGAGCAACGGCGTGGGCGGGCGGGCGGCACGCGCGGGGACACCCCAGCTCCGCTCCCCAGCTGGGAAGCGGCCCCAACAACAGCGTGGGCAGGCGGGCGGTGCGCGCGCGCTTGGGGAAACCCCAGCTCCGCTCCCCATCTGGGAAGCGGCCCCAGCAACAGCGGGGGCGGGCGGGCGGTGCGCGCGCGTTTGGGGAAACCCCAGCTCCGCTCCCCAGCTGGGAAGCGGCCCCAGCAACAGCGGGGGCGGGCGGGCGGTGCGCGCGCGTTTGGGGAAACCCCAGCTCCGCTCCCCAGCTGGGAAGCGGCCCCAGCAACGCGCGCGTGCTTGGGGAAATTATTGTCCCCATAAATCCACTGGGGATTTTTCTAACAGTGGGGGAGAATTAAGACACAGAGAAGAGGCTGATGGAAGCCCCTCTTAACTTTCTAACTGTTGGGGCAGAGCAGGCAGTGGTTGGGGGAGTGCTCGCGGCAGGGCAGGGCAGGGTGTGTGTGTGTGTAACTTACCTGATTTCCGTTGTTTTCGGCTTTTTTGCTTCTGCGGAAAATCAGGTAAGTGGCAGGTGGAAATCGCATGTCCTCGCGCGAGATTCAACTTCTGTGCAGGCACAGAACCTGAATCCTGTGCTGCACGTCTGCGCAGGTGCGCGCCCTCCCAGCTCCGTTTCCAGTGGCGCCGGGAATGGTGGCCCGTCACTGAGCAGAGCTACCAGATTCTTAACGTTTTGTTCTCTAGGCCACCTGTTTGGTAAACGACAAGATTCGTTTTTCTTGGCGTGTATGTATATACACCTGAACTAGACTGTGTTGTTTCTCTGTGTCATATAATATATGTGGGTAAGTACATAATGATGTATGTACAGTATGTGTGTATTTATCTTGTCATGTTTATGTAGTGAAGAATTGTAGATGGTGGCCCTTTAAGAGCTGTATGCAATGAATTTTTTTTAATGTATGTCAATTAGTGTGCATTCAAAGTAATAATAAAGCTATTCTATTCCATTCTATTCCACTACATTTTCTATTCTGTTCCGTTCTGTTCCATTCCATTCATATTTTCTATTTTGTTGTATTCTATTGTATTCTGTTATACCGGGTTTCCCCGAAAATAAGACACTGACTTATATTAATTTTTGCTCCAAAAGTTGTGCTACGTCTTATTTTCAGGGGGTGCCCTATGTTTCTCAAATAAGACAAATTCACAGGCAGAAAAGCTGACACACCCAAAGAAAGTGTACAGTGCGGTACACTGATTACGGTACGGTACCTGTCAGTATGGCACCCACACACACAAACGACGGCACTTATATGGTACAACAGTATACTCCCGCTATTGCAGCTTCCGACCACCAGAGGCACTACAGTCTACGCACTGTAGTGGAGACTGTAATGGCGGTGAGACAGCAGCAGACTGTGTCTGCTGTACTGGACGGTACAAAGCGAGGGAAGGGGCCAGCAGGGGACGCCACATTATTACGGTACCGCTATGAACAGCTTTGAATGGTACCGTATGTTTTTCCACCGTACCGTATGTAAACTTGACTACGCCTTATTTTCGGGGGGTGCCTTATATTAGCAAATTCTGCATAACCTCTGACATGCCTTACTTTCGGGGTACATCTTATTTTCGGGGAAACAGGGTATTTCATTCCATTCCATTTTCTCTTCTCTTCAATTCAATTCTATTCTATTCTATTCTATCCAATTCCACTCCACTCCACTCCATTTTCTATTCTGCTCTGTTCCGTTCTGTTCCATATTCAATTCAATTCTATTCTATTCATAATTTGCTATCTTGTTAAACTGAAAATACTGTTTCAGGAGACATAAAGATGAGAAAAAGACGCACCGAGTCTACGGAGAGGAGCGGCATACAAATCTAATAAATAATAATAATAATAATAATAATAATAATAATAATAATAATAATATTCTCAAGGTGAAGCAAACTAAGGACCAGTACAGAAAAACTGTAACTCAATGCCGTATGGACAGTTGGCGGAACAAAGCATTGAATGGCCAGTTCTTGGAGAAGATTGAAGGCAAAGTGTATAAGGAAAAGACCTGGTCATGGCTTACAAGTGGAACACTCAAAAAGGAGACAGAAGGTCTAATACTGGCGGCATAAGAACAGGCCATTAGAACAAATGCTGTCAAAGCCAGAATTGAACAATCAACAGACGATCCAAAGGGCAGACTCTGTAAAGAAACAGATGAAACAATCGATCACATACTCAGCTGCTGCAAAAAGATCGCACAGACTGACTACAAGCATAGACACAATGCTGTGGCACAGATGATCCACTGGAACTTGTGCCGGAACTACCATTTACCAGTGGCAAAGAACTGGTGGGATCATAAGCCCGAAAAAGTGGTCGAAAATGAGCAAGCAAAACTACTGTGGGACTTCCGACTTCAGACTGACCAAATTCTGAAGCATAACACACCAGACATTGTGATCGTGGAGAAAAAGAAAGTATGGATCATCGACATCGCAATCGCAGGAGACAGCAGAATTGAGGAGAAGCAGCTAGAGAAATTAGTGAAATACGAAGATCTGAAAATCGAGCTGCAAAGACTCTGGCATAAGCCCGTGAAAGTGGTCCCAGTGGTCCTTGGCACGCTGGGCCCAGTACCAAAGGATCTCAGCGGACATTTGAAAACCATCGGAATTGACAAAATCTCCATCTGTCAATTGCAAAAGGCCACTTTACTGGGATCGGCAAACATAATTCGCCCCTACATCACGCAGTCCTAGGTGCTTGGGAAGCGCCCGACTGTTGATGAAATACGAAATCCAGCATAGTGATCTCGTTTGCTGTGTTGCACTGACATAATAATAACAAATATAAATTATATTAGATTGCCATAGGGCAGGGCAGGGCACTGTAGGGCAGGGCAGAGGATGAGTAGGGTAGGGCAGGGCACGGCTGGAAGGGACTTTGAAGGTCTTGTAGTCCAGCCCTCTGCTTAGGCAGGAGAACCTATTCCATTTTATATAAGTGTCTGTCTAATCTCTTATTAAAAACCTCCAGTGATGGAGATGAAAATATAAGATTCTGGAGAGAGCAGTATCTGCAGCAGCGGAACGGTTTTAAAGTCAATCCCAAAGTCTGTTTGTTTCTTTTGCTGCAATTTCCATTTTGAAACATATGTTATCCAGGTGGATCAGAGCAGACGATGAAAAGAAGCCCCTTTTATGCGCAGGAAAGCCTTTGATAGTCCCCTTAGACTTTCTGGAATGCAATAAAGTTGAAAGAAAGCTTCGCTTCCTAAAAATAAGAAGCCTTCTGATTGCAACAATATGATGGCGCTTCCTCTACCGTTTCAAATGATTTTTATACCAGATACAGGAAAAAAAAAGTCTTTGCAATGGCCTGTTTCCTGCGGTGCCATCAGGATGGGTGAAGTTCTACTGTTTCTGTTCTATTTTTAGCATCTTGCTTCGATTCGACACGGACCTTTTAAATGCAAAGGCCAATATTTTGCACCGTTGGAATAAATCATTTGTGGATTCTTCCTTCAACTCGATCGTTTTTAATTCAAACCACTTGCAGTGCTACTCCCTGGAAAAAATACAGTGGAGCACCCAAGAACTGTAATCCCTCTTTCTTATTGTTTGTATATATTAAATGTTTACTCCCATCTGTACGGTATAAAATTACATAAGATGCAGATGTTGGAAATTGTCTACATCCTAATTCGGCAAGGAAAACAATACTCCCTTTAAAAAAGAAAGAAAGAAAATAAATTGGCAGTTATATTTAGATTGGTGCAATTTCTCAGAAAATATAAACCGGGATTGTTTTTATAACTTACAACATTTTGAAGACGAAGGATCTACAAGAGCTCCCACATAATGTAAGCAAATGGGGGAAATGAACAAATAAAGCAACAAATTGAAAGCATTCTTTAAAAAGTATAGAAACATAGAAACATAGAAGACTGAGGGCAGAAAAAGACCTCATGGTCCATCTAGTCTGCCCTTATACTATTTCCTGTATTTTATCTTACAATGGATATATGTTTATCCCAGGCATGTTTAAATTCAGTTACTGTGGATTTACCAACCTGTATTTTATCTTACAATGGTTATATGTTTATCCCAGGCATGTTTAAATTCAGTTACTGTGGATTTACCAACCACGTCTGCTGGAAGTTTGTTCCAAGGATCTACTACTCTTTCAGTGAAATAATATTTTCTCACGTTGCTTTTGATCTTTCCCCCAACTAACTTCAGATTGTGTCCCCTTGTTCTTGTGTTCACTTTCCTATTAAAAACACTTCCCCTCCTGAACCTTATTTAACCCTTTAACCTATTTAAATGTTTCGATCATGTCCCCCCTTTTCCTTCTGTCCTCCAGACTATACAGATTGAGTTCATGAAGTCTTTCCTGATACGTTTTATGCTTAAGACCTTCCACCATTCTTGTAGCCCGTCTTTGGACCCATTCAATTTTGTCAATATCTTTTTGTAGGTGAGGTCTCCAGAACTGAACACAGTATTCCAAATGGGGTCTCACCAGCGCTCTATATAAGGGGATCACAATCTCCCTCTTCTTGCTTGTTATACCTCTAGCTATGCAGCCAAGCATCCTACTTGCTTTTCCTACCGCCTGACTGCACTGCTCACCCACTTTGAGACTGTCAGAAATCACTACCCCTAAATCATTCTCTTCTGAAGTTTTTGAAGTTTTTATAACTTACAAGTTATAAGTTTTTGAAGTTTTTATAACTTACAACTTTTTGAAAACGAAGGATCTACAAGTAATGTAAGCAAATGGGTGAAATGAACAAATAAAGCAACAAATTGAAATAATTCTTTAAAAAGTATAGGTAAGCCCGTACACGGTTTATATTTTCTGAGAAATTGCACCAATATAAATATAACTGCCAATTTACTTTTTTCTTCTTTTTTCTTCTTCTGTTCACTGATGGAAGGATGTGGAGCAATTTCCCCAGGAAATTTTGGTGCCCTCAATGTAGAATAGAATAGAATTCTTTATTGGACAAGTGTGCTTGGACACACAAGGAATTTGTCTTGGGGCGTATGCTCTCAGTGTACATAAAAGAAAATATACATTTGTCAAGAATCATGAGCTACAACACTTAATGACTGTCATAGGGTCAAATACGCAATGAGGGAACAATCAATATTAATAAAAATCTTAGGATAAAAGTAGTGATGGGCGAACAGAACGGTGTTCGGACGAACTTTACGCAAATTTGGCCGAACCTGAACCGAACCCGAACCCGAACGGGGAATCCCACCAAGAGATTCCGGGGGTGGAGCTTTGACGTCATGTATACCGGCAGGTTGCTAAGAACGCCAAGGTGATCACTTCCTGGATTTCATGGAATCCAGGAAATGATCACCTTGGCGTCCTTAGCAACATGCCGGTGACTTCAAGGTTCCGCCCCCGGAATCTCTTCGTGGGAGAGATTCCCCAGCTCCTTCCTTCAAAGGGAGGTCTTCACGTAAAAATAACCATTGTTATTCTTACAAAAAAGGACGCCGCAGCAGCGCTGCAAGCAAAGGGCGGTCCTTTCACGTAAACATTTTGGGTTCGTGTTTGGCATACCAAACACCGCAAAATTCGGTACGGACCCAAATTGTGCGAGTTCGGTTCGCCCATCACTAGATACAAGCAACAACTTACAGTCATACAGTCCTAAGTGGGAGGAAAAGGGTGATAGGAATGATGAGAAAAATCTAGTAGAAATAGAAGTGCAGACTTAGTAAAAAGTTTCACAGTGTTCAGGGAATTATTTGTTTAGCAGAGTGATGGCATTCAGAAAAAAACTGTTCTTGTGTCTAGTTGTCTTGGTGTGCAGTGCTCTGTAGCAAAGTTTTGAGGGTAGGAGTTGAAAAAGTTTATGTCCAAGATGCGAGGGATCAGTAAATTTTGTACAACCACAATTGAGCCCAAAATTTGTGTCATTAAGTGAGACATTGCTTTCCTTAGCCACATTTGCTAAGTGGATCACTGCAGCTGTTCAGTGAGTAACAGGGAGTGACCGATTAGGTCCCACAGAGTTGGCCTTCTCCAGGTCCCGTCGACAAAATAATGTCATCTGGCGGGACCCAGGGGAAGAGCCTTCTCTGTGGCGGCCCCAGCCCTCTGCAATCAACTCCCACCCCGGACATTAGGACCGCCCCCACCCTCCTTGCCTTTCGTAAACTCTTGAAAACCCACCTATGTTGCCAGGCATGGGGAAATTAACATACCCTTAGCTGTTTCGGTTTATGCATGGTTTGCTTGGGTTGTATGATTGTTTTTTAATAAGGGTTTTTAAAACTGTTTTAATATTGGACTTGTATATGATGTTTTGCTTGTTGTGAGCCGCTCCGAGTCCTCGGAGAGGGGCGGCATACAAATCTAATAGATTATTATTACTATTACTATTATTGTTGTTGTTGTTGTTACTACTACTACTACTACTACTACTACTAAGCAACTCTACATGGGGCTACCTTTGAAAAGTGTTCGGAAACTTCAGATCGTGCAGAATGCAGCTGCGAGAGCAATCATGGGCTTTCCCAAATATGCCCATGTTTCACCAACACTCCGCAGTCTGCATTGGTTGCCGATCAGTTTCCGGTCACAATTCCAATTGTTGGTTATGACCTATAAAGCCCTTCATGGCATCAGGCCAGAATATCTCCGGGACCGTCTTCTGCCGCACGAATCCCAGCGACCAGTTAGGTCCCACAGAGTTGGCCTTCTCCGGGTCCCGTCAACTCTGTCCCGTCAAATGTTGCTTGGCGGGACCCAGGGGAAGAGCCTTCTCTGTGGCGGCCCCGGCCCTCTGGAACCAACTCCCCCCCAGAGATTAGAATTGCCCCCACCCTCCTTGCCTTTCGTAAGCTGCTTAAAACCCACCTCTGCCACCAGGCATGGGGGAATTGAGATACTCTTTCCCCCTAGGCCTTTACAATTTATGCATGGTATGTTTGTTTGTATGTATGTTTGGTTTATTATAATAATGGGTTTTTAACTGTTTTTAGTATTGGATTATTATTATATGCTGTTTTATTATTGCTGTTAGCCGCCCCGAGTCTCTGGAGAGGGGCAGCATACAAATCCAATAAGTAAGTAAGTAAGTAAGTAAGTAAGTAAGTAAGTAAGTAAGTAAGTAAGTAAGTAAGTCATAAGTCGAGGACTGCCTATAGTCCTTCAGCAGAAGAAGTCTTCTCTCAAGGTCTGCTGGTGCTCTTCAGAAATTAGGGCTTGTCTCTCCTTGGTATTCTTCCAACTGTTCCTTCTCTCATCAGCCTTTCAGAAAACTGATGAGCTTGCAGAAATGAAGTTCTCCTCCTTCCCTTCACCTCCTTCTCTGCAGCTTAGAGCCCAGATTTTCAGCTTTCCCACTGATCCCGTTTCTTCAAAACATTTCTTTTGTTTTGCACCCTCATGACTCACTGGTGAATTTTTTTTCCCCCCATTCATCCGGCAAAGTGCTTGCGCTGCATTTAAGAAATAATCAATACGTAGGTGCACGGTCGTGGAATAAAAGATCCTTTTATTCTTGTGGCAATCATGGTCAAGAAATCCCAGTGATTACAGGAATTAGAATAAACCCAGGAGCTGTGCAAACATTGACAGGTGTTGCGCGATGCTTCCACCACGACTGCATTTTCTTTGTTCAAACTTCTGGGCTGTGGTGCCTACCTGTGTTTGTTTGTTTTTATTTTTTTCTTTAATACCACCGACAATGCTGCTACCCTTACATTATCTACAATTGACCTCTCCCCTTTTCTAAGAGGTCTGTAAGGGGCGTGCATAAGTACACTTATGTGCCTACTGTCTTATTATACTTTCTATTACTACGTTCTACTTATGTTGTTATGTTACGTTATGTTACGTTACATTACGTTATGCTATGTTAATATGTACAGTGATCCCTCTATTATCGTGAGGGTTCCGTTCCAAGACCCCTCGCGATAATCAATTTTTCGCGATGTAGGGTTGCGGAAGTAAAAACACCATCTGCGCATGCGCACCCTTTTTTCTATGGCCGCGCATGCGTAGATGGTGGAGTTTGCGTTCCCCGCCGCCCACGCAAAGGGGAAACCCCGATTCGGCTCCTCGCTGCTGCTGCGCTACCGAGCAGATCAGCTGCTGGGCGGCCGAAGGAACCTTCCCTGGGTCTTCCCCCTCTTGCTGGCGGGCGAGCGGGCGAGCGGCGGGCATCAGCGAGGAGCCGGGGTTTCCCCTTTGCGTGGGCGGCCAGGAAGACCCAGGTTGGGGGTTCGGGGGGGTGCTGAGAAGCCCCCCAGGCCGGCTGCGACCTTTTAAAACAGCCGCGCCGCTTCCCAGCTGACTCCCGAAGCCAAACCCAGAAGTGGTTTTTTTTTAAATTAATATTTTTTAAAAAATCGCGATATAGCGTTTCGCGAAGATCGAGATCGCGAAACTCGAGGGATCACTGTACTATAATACTATACTTGTTTGACAAATAAATCAAATAAAAATAAAAGGGCTACCAAAATCTTTACTACCACACTGTGGATGTAGCTTATCCAGGACACCCTGCATTTTCTTTCAACATCTTTCAGTGCAAATTGGGAGCTCTGGGGTGGAACTCCATTTTCGTTACCCCACTGCGATCCTCCCCATCGGGGTGGACTACAACTCCCAGAATTCTCCAGCTGGTTGGGAAATTCTGGGGGTTGAAGTCCACCGGTCTTCAAGTTGCTAAGATTAAAATTGTTCTAGACTGAAGCAGTGTTCCCTCTAATTTTTTTTTGGGGGGTGGGCGGAAAAGTATAGTGTCTGAGCGGCAGTCCCTTCAGGACTGGGCGGCACAGAAATATTAAATAAACAAACAAACAAACAAACAAAAAGCCCACCCTGTTTTGCCTCAGAGAATTTCAAAATAAAATACTATACTGTGTGTCTATAACAGTGAGCTCATAATAGGGCAACTCTATCAATATCAAAATGCCACTTAAGATAGTTGAGCTAGTTTCAAACTAGATTTTGATTTTCTTTCTCTCTTCCTTACTCCCATTCTTTTTCTTTTTCTTTTCCTTCCTCTCTTTTTTCTATCTGTTTCTCTCTCTTCCTCTCTCTCTCCTTCCCTCTCACTCTTTCCCTCTCGGCTCCTGGGCAGGTTTGGAAAACTCTGAGTTGATGATGATTTTTAAGTGAGCGATTGCTCACTGCTCAGCTTAGAGGGAACTGTGGACTGAAGGCATAGATTGGTTCTAGACATTACAATCTGAAGTAGCCCTGTTTTGAAGGAGGGTTTCGTAGGGCAGAGAAAAACCGAGATAGCCTTTGCGGTCCTGAAAATGTTGAAGCAAAATAAGTACATTATTTATTTATTCATTCATTCATTCATTCATTCATTCATTCAATTTTTATGCCACCCTTCTCCTTAGACTCAGGGTGGCTTGCAACATGTTAGCAATATTTATTTATTTACTTACTTACTTACTTACTTACTTACTTACTTACTTACTTACTTACTTACTTACTTACTTACTTACTTATTTACTTACTTACTTACTTACTTATTTATTTAGATTTGTATGCCGCCCCTCTCTGAAGACTCGGGGCGGCTCACAACAACAATAAAAAACAGTATAAACAATGTAACAAATCTAATAATAAGAATTATATAAAAAGCCCCAACTGTTAAAAAACCATACAACACATACATACCAAACATAAAATATAAGAGAGCCTGGGGGAGATGTCTTAGTTTCCCCATGCCTGGCGATATAGGTGGGTCTTGAGTAACTTGCGAAAGACAAGGAGGGTGGGGGCTGTTCTAATCTCTGGGGGGAGTTGATTCCAGAGGACCGGGGCCGCCACAGAGAAGGCTCTTCCCCTGGGGCCCGCCAAACGACATTGTTTGGGCGACGGGACCCGGAGAAGGCCAACTCTGTGGGACCTTATCAGCCGCAATTTTTTAACAGAGCTAGGCTATTGCCCCCATTTTACCCACCTCGGAAGGATGGAAGGCTGAGTCAATTATTATCATAACTACTCTTTTTTTCTCTTTATATATATTTGTTAAAATATTAGGAAATGGTGAAAGCAGCAATCCTAGAAGAACAACGGAAGAGCGAGAGAGCTGTAGAAGAAGCTGTGAAGCAAACGAAGGAAGAACTGCTGGAATACATCAAGGAACAGAAAAGAGTAAGTGACAGATTGAAGACAAGCGTGGTCCAGTTTATTTATTATTTATTATTTATTTATTATTTAGATTTGTATGCCGCCCCTTGGGGCGGCTCGGAGCTGGAGAGAAATGATGGGACGAATTAGCGCAAAACCTGCTTAGAATTGCTGGATGGCTCGGATAGGTATCCGAGCATCCTTTGAATCATCTGCCAAGCATTGATCAGACTTGATATGAAATACTGTGCTTGCTAGTATCAGGGTTGAAATCCAGCAGGTTCCGACAGGTCCTGGCATTTTGAGTAGCCGGGAGAATCAGTAGCGGAAATTAGGAGTAGTTTGGCGAACCGGTAGCGGACGTTTTGAGCAGGTCGGAAAACTGGCAAATACCACCTCTGGCTAGCCAGAGTGGGATGGGAATGGAGATTTTGCCGTGTCCTTCCCCATGGAATGGGGTGGGAATGGAGATTTTGCAATAACTTTCCCCCAAGAGTGGGGTGGGAATGGGGATTTTGCAGTATCCTTCCCCATGGAATGGGGTGGGAATGGAGATTTTGCAGTGTCCTTCCCCATGGAATGGGGTGGGAATGGGGATTTTGCAGTATTTATTTATTCATTCATTCATTCATTCATTCATTCATTCATTCATTTATTTATTTATTAGATTTGTATGCCGCCCCTCTCCGTAGACTTGGGGTGGCTCACAGCAATAATAAACAATATATAACAAATCTAATAATTTAAAAGAAACACTAAAAGCCCCATTATTAAAAGCAAACATACATACAAGCATACCGTACAAAACTGTATAGGCCCGGGGGAGATGTTTCAATTCCCCCATGCCTGACGGCAAAGGTGGGTTTTAAGTAGCTTACGAAAGGCAAGGAGGGTGGGGGCAATTCTAATCTCTGGGAGGAGTTGGTTCCAGAGGGCCGGGGCCACCACAGAGAAGGCTCTTCCCCTGGGTCCCGCCAAACGGCATTGTTTAGTTGACGGGACCCGGAGAAGACCCACTCTGTGGGACCTAACTGGTCACCGGGATTCGTGCAGCAGAAGGCGGTCCTGGAGATATTCTGGTCCGGTGCCATGAAGGGCTTTATAGGTCATAACCAACACTTTGAATTGTGACCGGAAACTGATCAGCAACCAATGCAGACTGGGGAGTGTTGGTGTAACATGGGCATTTTTGGGAAAGCCCATGATTGTTCTCGCAGCTGCATTCTGCACGATCTGAAGTTTCCGAACACTTTTCAAAGGTAGCCCCATGTAGAGGGCGTTACAGTAGTCGAGCCTCGAGGTGATGAGGGTATGAGTGACTGTGAGCAGTGACTCCCGGTCCAAATAGGGCCGCAACTGGGTCGCAACTTTCCCCCAAGAGTGGGGTGGGAATGGGAATTTTGCAGTATCCTTCCCCTGGAATGGGAAGTTGCTTTGACATTACATTCATCTCCCGCTCGACATACTATGTCGCTATGTCATTCATCTTATTTAAATGATGCTTTGAACCTTAAGTGGTTCTAAATGGAAACAGTTGCTTAAAATTGGAGGGATAGAATAAACCATTTTCCAACATGGGCTTTAAATGCTATAATTCTCAAGCCACAAATTCGATTGGAGAACTTCTCCCCGTGCCTCTTTGGTTGGGGATTATCCTAATTTTGAATGGTTGTAACAGGAAATGCGTTACATAAATGTTAAGTCAATTTCATGAAGCAGTGTGTGAATAGAATTCTTTATTCTTTATTGGCCAAGTGTGATTGGACACACAAGGAATTTGTCTTGATGCATATGCTCTCAGCGTACATAAAATAAAATATACATTTGTCAAGAATCATGTGGTACGACACTTAATGATTGTCATAGGGGTCAAATAAGCAATGAAGAAGCAATATTAATAAAAATCTTAGAATACATTTAAATGATCGAAACATTTAAATATATGAAAGGGTTAAATAAGGTCCAGGAGGGAAGTGTTTTTAATAGGAAAGTGAACACAAGAACAAGGGGACACAATCTGAAGTTAGTTGGAGGAAAGATCAAAAGCAACATGGGAAAATATTATTTTACTGAAAGAGTAGTAGATCCTTGGAACAAACTTCCAGCACACGTGGTGGATAGATCCACAGTAACTGAATTTAAACATGCCTGGGATAAACATATATCCATCCTAAGATAAAATACAGAAAATAGTATAAGGGCAGACTAGATGGACCATGAGGTCTTTTTCTGCCGTCAGACTTCTATGTTTCTATGTTTCTATATAAGCCACAAGTGACACTCATACAGTCAACATGGGAGGAAATGGGTGAAAGGAATGATGAGAAAAACTAGTAGAATAGAAGTGCAGATTTAGTAGGAAGTCTGACAGTGTTGAGGGAATTATTTGTTTAGTAGAGTGATGGCGTTCGGAAAAAAAACTGTTCTTGTGTCTAGTTGTCTTGGTGTGCAGTGCTCTGTAGCGACGTTTTGAGGGTAGGAGTTGAAACAGTTTGTGTCCAGGATGTGAGGGGTCAGTAAATATTTTCCCCGCCCTCTTTTTGACTCGTGCAGTATACAGGTGCTCAATGGAAGGCAGGTTGGCAGCAATTGCTTTTTCTGCAGTTCTGATTCTCCTCTGAAGTCTGTGTCGGTCCTGTTGGGTTGCAGCAATCAATATTAATACAATCTTAAGGATACAAGAAACAAGTTACTGACATACAGTCATAAGTGGGAGGAAATGGGTGATGGGAATGATGAGGAAAAAATAGTAGTAATAGTAGTGCAGACTTAGTAAATAGTTTGACAATGTTGAGGGAATTATTTGTTTAGCAGAGTGATGGTATTCAGGGGGAAATCGTTCTTGTGTCTAGTTGTCTTGGTTTGCAGTGCTCTGTAGCGACGTTTTGAGGGTAGGAACTGATATAGTTTATATCCAGGATGCGAGGGGTCAGTAAATATTTTCACAGCCCTTTTTTTGACTACTAGAAATAATAATTGTAATAATGCTAATAATATTAATAGAATGTAAGGAGAGCCATATGTGTGAAACTACTTTGCACATTCAATTCAATTCAATTTATTAGATTTGTATGCCGCCCCTCTCCGAAGACTCGGGGCGGCTCACAACAGTAATAAAAACAGTATAACAATGGAACAAATCTAATAATAAACTATATTAAAACCTCAACAATTAAAAACCATATAGCACATACACATCAAACATGAAATATAATAAGCCTGGGGGAGATGTCTTAGTTCCCCCATGCCTGGCAATATAGGTGGGTCTTAAGTAACTTGCGAAAGACAAGGAGGGTGGGGGCCATTCTAATCTCCAGGGGGAGTTGGTTCCAGAGGGCCGGGGCTGCCACAGAGAAGGCTCTTCCCCTGTGTCCCGCCAAATGACATTATTTGGTCGACGGGTCCCGGAGAAGGCCAACTCTGTGGGACCTTATCGGCTGCTGGGATTCGTGCAGTAGAAGGCGGTTCCGGAGGTATTCTGGTCCAATGCCATGTAGGGCTTTAAAGGTCATTACCAACACTTTGAATTGTGAACGGAAACTGATCGGCAGCCAGTGCAGGCCAATCAGTTTCCAGTCACAATTCAAAGTGTTGGTAATGACCTTTAAAGCCCTACATGGCATTGGACCAGAATACCTCCGGAACCATCTTCTGCCGCACGAATGTGAGCGAGATAAACTGTTTCAGGGAACAGTTTCGGGCAAAGGAATAAAGTATTAGTAGCAGAGGTAAAAACTTCAAAACAAAGAAAAATTCAAAAAAAAAATCCGAGAAAATATGGCAGCGCCCATGGACCAGCACTGATGAACCGAATCCATGATACCATTGTGATGTCCTTAGTGGGTCACTGCCAGTTGGGGCGATCCATGCCGAACTGGCAGGAACCCACCTCGGACACAAACACAGGACAAAATATTACTGAAATGAATTTTCGAACAATATCTGGCTACTTAGGTAGGTAAAAAAAATGCATAGAACTGAAAACCAGATTCTGAAAAATCCAATTCTGAACCATGTATGTACATCTCTTCAGTCCCTAAAAATTATGTGTAAAATTCAAGTCGCTCTGTGCTGCTCCATGCCAAGTTAACAAAAATATTTCACAGAATTTCTGGAAAAGCTTCAGACTTGGTTGTTTCCAAACCTTTGGTGTTAAGGAAATATTTTGTTGTTGGGCAGCCATTAACGATGCCTTCTTAAAAATCATTTTGCAGAAATGGTAAAGGGAAATTATTTTGCTCCATGGAATCTATCTAGTGCCTTTCTAAGTTTTCAAGTTTTATCCATTGTATGAGATGTTGAGAAGAGTTCCCAGTTTATTTCTCAAGATATTTTGAATTGTGTGAAGTTTTTACTCTATTATGCAAGTCTTCTTTGACTTCCAATCATTTGTAACTTATGAGTTTTTCACACAATCATTGTAGCATCCCCATGGTCAAATGATCAAAATTTGGATACTTGGCAATTGGAACTTATTGGTGACAGTTGCAGTTGTCTTGAGGGTTATGATTTGATTTGATTTGATTTGATTTGATTAATATTGTTTTTATCTTTGTTGTGAGCCGCCCCGAGTCTTCGGAAAGGGGCGGCATACAAATCTAATAAATTATTATTATTATTATTATTATTATTATTATTATTATTATTATTATTATTATTTGTATGCCGCCCCTCTCCAGAGACTCGGGGCAGCTAACAGCAATAATAAAACAGCATATAATAATAATCCAATACTAAAAACAGTTAAAAACCCATTATTATAAAAACCAAACATACATACAGACATACCATGCATAAAATTGTTAAGGCCTAGGGGGAAAGAGGATCTCAGTTCCCCCATGCCTAGCGGCAGAGGTGGGTTTTAAGCAGCTTACGAAAGGCAAGGAGGATGGGGGCAATTCTAATCTCTGGGGGGAGTTGGTTCCAGAGGGCGGGGCTGCCACAGAGAAGGCTCTTCCCCTGGGTCCCGCCAAGCGACATTGTTTAGTTGACAGGACCAGGAGAAGACCCACTCTGTGGGACCTAACTGGTCGCTGGGATTCGTGCGGCAGAAGGCAGTCCCTGAGATAATCTGGCCCGGTGCCATGAAGGGCTTTATAGGTCATAACCAACACTTTGAATTGTGACCGGAAACTGATCGGCAACCAGTGCAGACTGCGGAGTGTTGGTGTGACATGGGCATATTTGGGGAAGCCCATGATTGCTCTCGCAGCTGCATTCTGCACGATCTGAAGTTTCCGAACACTTTTCAAAGGTAGCCCCATGTAGAGAGCGTTACAGTAGTTGAGCCTCGAGGTGATGAGGGCATGAGTGACTGTGAGCAGTGAGTCCCGGTCCAAATAGGGCCGCAACTGGTGCACCAGGCGAACCTGGGCGAACGCCCCCCTCGCCACAGCTGAAAGATGTTTCTCTAATGTGAGCTGTGGATCGAGGAAGACGCCCAAGTTGCGTGATCAATTTTTGTGACCTTCTGACAAGCAGTCAATCGGGAAGCCAGATTCACTTTAAACCTTGTTACTAACTTAACAACTTGCAGTGATTTGCTTAAGAACCATGGCAAGAAAAGTTGTGAAATAACAGCTGTTTTGTTTAGCGATGGAAATTTTAGGTTCAACTGCGGTCGTAAATCAAGGATTGACTGTATACCAAGCTATCTTACCTGCGGTAGCCCACTATTTAATCTCTAGTCCAACACTGACCCTTTCGCGATCTTACTTTTCTTTCCCGAAGAATGTTGGCTAGCCATAGAGAATTGGCCACAACAAGTTGGCCGTGGTGAGTTGGCTGCGGCAAAATGTCCCATTCTGCGTCTTACAAATAGGTTTCAACTGCTAGCATGCTCCCATTGGTTGATGGAAAAGGCTCCTTTTAACCAAGAGAAAAATACAGTTTTCTATGATGACCTGGGGTGTAGCACGAAGGCAACACAGCCAGAGAACCAGTATAAATCCGTTTATTGGCACCAACTTTGCCCCCAACGTCCTTTTTACAGCCTGGTAAAAAAGCTCTCCCACAAACCTGCAGATATTCCACTCCAAACTGCAATCAATCACACCAGCAGGGCGAGATAATGAGTCCCAGACGGGAAGAATAATTTCAGAAAGACAAGATAAGCACACAGTAGCCCTACAGTAATTCGAACAGTTAGGAGGAAAGTACTCGCATACAAATCCAGTTAAACTTGAAACTTGAAATGACAAGAATGCAGGCCACAACTTTGAACACCAGGGGTTTTTTTGTTTGTTTATCTATCTATCTATCTATCTATCTATCTATCTATCTATCTATCTATCTATCTATCTATCTCTATCTATCTCTATCTATCTATCTATCTATCTATCTATCTCTATCTATCTATCATCTATCTATCTATCTCTATCTATCTATCTCTATCTATCTCTATCTATCTATCTATCTATCTATCTCTATTTATCTATCTATCTATCTCTATCTATCTATCTATCATCTATCTATCTATCTCTATCTATCTATCTATCTATCTCTCTCTCTCTCTCTCTATCTATCTATCTATCTATCTATCTATCTATCTATCTATTAGAGTTTGAAAGGGACCTTGCAGGTCATCAAGTCTAACCCCCTGCCTAAGGAGGAAATCCTACAGCACCCCAGTCTAATCTCCTATTGAAAATGTCCAGAGTTGGGGAGTTCACAACCTCCGCTGGAAGGCCGTTCCATTGGTTGATCGCTCTGACCGTCAGGAAGTTCTTCCTTATTTCTAGGTTGAATCTCTCCTTGGTCAGCTTCCAACTGTTGTCCCTCGTCTGGCCCTGTGGTGCCCTGGAATACAGCGTGACCCCCTGCTCTCTGTGGCAACCCCTCAAGTCCCTGTAGACTGCTATCATGTCCCCCCTGTCCCTTATTTTCTCTAGGCTATCCATGCCCAGTTCCAGGAATCTCTCTTCATAAGTCTTGGTTTCTAGTCCCCTAATCATTTTGGTTGCTCTTTTCTGCACCTTCTCCAGAGTTTCTATGTCTCTTTTGAAGTGTGGTGACCAGAACTGAATGCAGTACTCCAGATGTGGTCTGACTATGGCGTTATAGAGTATATACATTAATTCAGTGCTTGTTCTCAACAAACGTCCCACCCACCACCAAAACTCTCCTTAAAACTCCATCCCCAGGTGTGCCTTGTTAAGGGAATCAGGGGCCTTTCCTCCCTCGTAAGCCATGCAACCCACGTTGCTCTCTTCTGTGTTCTTCCCTGCATGTCCTTGCATGGACCTTGGTCTTCATTTGAAGGTCCCTGCGTGGACCTTGGTCTTCATTTGAACCCTTTCTCCCTTGTTCTAACTCCTCTGCCCATCCTAACTTTGCCCTTCCCCAGTTTCCTCCCCAGTCAATGGAGACATTCTCCCACTATCTGTCAGCTGTTTGTCTTCCGTCTCAGATCCAAATTCCAATGGAGGCATGACATCTCCTTTCGGATTAAGAAAATTAAGCAAAAGTCTTGCAGAATACAAGATTATATCATGAAATAATCTCTCTTCCCTTTGTAGCTGCTAACTAACATGAACTGATTTCACCTCGTATCAATTAAGGACATCCATCAAAAGAGTGTCTCATTCTCTCCTATCCCCGATAGCCACGATGCAACCTATAAAAGGAATCTCCCGATGAATGAGAGGGGAACCTCTTACCAATGCGATGCAGAAGAGTCAAAGCTCTTGGGGATAGGAGGAGTCCAAAATTTTCCTCCTCCAAATTTCTTTAGCCAAAGTTCTGACTCCAGCCATTGTTTTGCTTGCAACATGTTCATAGCAACTGGATGACCGTGTTTAATAATGTTTTTGTGTGGTCATTAAAGGAATTAATTGCATCTTTTGTTGGCATAGGGCAGGCAGCTAAAAATATTTCGGAGACCTTTCTAGGGTAGCCAAGTATGAAGATTATTAAGAAATGCCAACGTTATTCTGTAAAGAGAAGGCTGTTTGCAACTCAGAAAAGGAGATGTAGAACTCTGAGTATATGCAGGGTAAGAATTGAGTACATACAGAATTGAAATTAATGCTTTTTAACAGTTCGGTGGTTTCATTCCTTCACATTAGAGAAACACCTTTCAGCTGTGGCGAGGGGGGCGTTTACCCAGGTTCGCCTGGTGCACTAGTTGCGGCCCTATTTGGACCGGCAGTCACTGCTCACAGTCACTCATGCCCTCATCACCTCGAGGCTCGACTACTATAACGCTCTCTACATGGGGCTACCTTTGAAAAGTGTTGGGAAACTTCAGATCGTGCAGAATGCAGCTGCGAGAGCAATCATGGGCATTCCCAAAAATGCCCATGTTATACCAACACTCCGCAGTCTGCATTGGTTGCCGATCAGTTTCCCGTCACAATTCAAAGTGTTGGTTATGACCTATAAAGCCCTTCATGGCACCGGACCAGATTATCTCCGGGACCGCCTTCTGCTGCACGAATCCCAGCAACCAGTTAGACCAGAGTGGGTCTTCTCCGGGTCCCGTCAACTAAACAATGCCGCTTGGCGGGACCCAGGGGAAGAACCTTCTCTGTGGTGGCCCCGGCCCTCTGGAACCAACTCCCCCCAGAGATTAGAATTGCCCCCACCCTCCTTGCCTTTCGTAAGCTGCTTAAAACCCACCTCTGCCGCCTAGGCCTTTACAATTTTATGCATGGTATGTTTGTATGTATGATTGGTTTTTATATAATGGGTTTTTAACTGTTTTTAGTATTGGATTTTGTTATATACTGTGTTACTGCTGTTGTTAGCCGCCCCGAGTCTGCGGAGAGGAGCGGCATACAAATCCAATAAATAATAATAATAATAATAATAATAATAATAATAATAATAATAATAATAATTTGAAAGCATAAAAATGGATTTAGATGGATAACAGAAATATTTTAATGCATTGTGGATGTGGATTCTTTTGGAACATTTATTCCACTATATTCATATTTCTTTGTGTGTGTGTGTGTGTGTGTGTTTGTTTGTTTGTTTGTTTGTTTGTTTGTTTGTTTGTTTAGTCAGTCAAGCAGTCAACTTCTGTAGCTACCCATCTCAGTCAATGACCCTGGGAAGCTTGTTAAGATATTCATGAATGGGGAGAGCCCTGTTAACAAGGCTAGCCAATGAATAGGCATAGCAACTAAGTCAGCCAAAGGGAGGTAACCATTTCTGAGTCTGTGCAGAGAATTGAAACTGAAAAAAGAAGCTTAGGGCTGGGTATGGCTCAGTCCACGCTGCACTCTCTGTCCATTCTCTGGTTGTCTGCTCTGCTGAAATGAAACTAACTCCTGCTTGTGTTTACTTGAAGAAATAATCTGCTTGTGAGGTTGTATATATATTACTATGTTTATAAAGTGTATGAATCCAGCTAAATCAGTCATGGGTGTGTGCTTCTGTAAATGGATTTTTCTGCCACAAACTCTGATAGAGTTTACAATTCAAAAAATATATTGCAGTTAAAACATTTTAAAACAATAAAAGAAAACAATAAAAATATCCAAAATAAATATACATGGCTGCGGAAACGCTTGGCCAGTTAGCAATGCAGCTAAGAAATCTGAAACTGAAACTGAAACAGGCTGGTTGATCTTTGCTGCAAGGAGGCAAATTACTGGGAGGCAAAGGCAGATTTTGTTTTCTTCTGCTAATCAGGCTGTGCTGAAAGTGAAAAAGGCTGTTTGCTGTTTGCTACAAGGAGGCAAATTGCTAGGAGGCAGATTTTTTTTTCTTGTTTTCCTGCTCAAAAGTTAGGTGTGTCTTATATTTCGGTCAATCTTACACTCCCAAAAATACAGTACATTGAGGTGAAGATCCCATCTATCCAGCAGAGTTCTTGACATTTAGCTGACAGATTAAAACTAAGTCAAAATATTCAACAATCAAAGTGTTGGTTATGACCTATAAAGCCCTTCATGGCACCGGACCAGAATACCTCCGGGACCGCCTTCTGCCGCACGAATCCCAGCGACCAGTTAGGTCCCACAGAGTTGGCCTTCTCCGGGTCCCATCAATTAAACAATGTCATTTGGCGGGACCCAGGGGAAGAGCCTTCTCTGTGGCGGCTCCGACCCTTTGGAACCAACTCCCCCCAGATATCAGAGTTGCCCCCACCCTCCTTGCCTTTTGTAAGCTCCTTAAAACCTACCTCTGTCGTCAGGCATGGGGGAATTGAGACTTTCCCTCCCCCTAGGCTTATAAAATTTATGCATGGTATGTCAGTATGTATGATTGGTTTCTAAATTGGGGTTTTTAAATTAACTTAAATATTAGATTTGTTTACATTGTATTATTGCTGCTGTTAACCGCCCCGAGTCTGTGGAGAGGGGCGGCATACAAATCTGATAAATAAATAAATAAATAAATAAATAAATAAATAAATAAATAAATAAATGTGAAGTAAAATAAAATACACAACTGTAAGAACCTAGACGTTAAGCTCCTTAGAAACCCCATCCTCTATATGTTTAAATCAGAGGACTCCAAAAATCTCAGAGCCCCTCTTCTACCTGAGTCTGAAAGCTGGGGTAACCCTCCACTGCATCGCCAATGTTGCATCACACACACAACCCTGTGGTTTGCGTAGTCTGGTCCCAAGCTATTTTATGGCCATGGAAGTCAAAACCAGATTTTTGAACAAAGTCCAGAGGAAAACCAGAAGCCAGCGGGGATCCTAATTAAGAGGTAAACTACATTTTTTTTGCTGTGAAAGGCGTGACCTGCTTAGATTGCTAAAGTATATACAGTGGTACCTCATCTTACGAACGCCTCTTCTAACGAACTTTTCAAGATACGAACCCGGTGTTTAAGATTTTTTTGCCTCTTCTTCCGAACTATTTTCACCTTACGAACCCAAGCCGCTGCTGCTGGGATGAAGGGGTTTCTTTTTTCCCCCTTTTTTGAAGAAAGAAAAGGGAGGGGCGGCTTGGAGGGGGAAAGACTTTGCATTAACAAAAGTAGGAGAACAGCGTGCTTGCAGGCACTGAAAGGGTGTCTTTTGAAGAAAGAAAAGGGAGGGGCGACTTGGAGGGGGAAAGACTTTGTGTTAACAAAAGTAGGAGAACAGCGTGCTTGCAGGCACTGAAAGGGTGTCTTTTGAAGAAAGAAAAGGGAGGGGTGGCTTGCAGGGGGAAAGACTTTGCAGAGAACAGCGTGCTTGCAGAGGCACTGAAAGAGTGTCTTTTGAAGAAAGAAAAGGGAGGGGCGCCCCCTTGCCTTTCTTCCTTCCCACTCACCCTTTAGCCTAGCCTTGCTTCTTCCACCCGCCCCATTTAGCTGCTCCTCCCTGCCCTCTGTTCACCTCCCTTCTAAAGTTTGGGATTTTCCTGAAGGATTTGCATGCATTATTTGCTTTTACATTGATTCCTATGGGAAACATTGTTTCATCTTACGAACTTTTCACTTTACGAACCTCCTCCTGGAACCAATTAAGTTCGTATCATGAGGTACCACTGTATTGGGAACGTTATATGAAAACATGTCCTGAATTGTGGGAAAAGATATACGAAAAACTTTAAAAGGGCCACTAAGGAGGATGTTTTGGAGAAATGGGACGAAAAACGTTCCATTGAAGGTAATGTAGTCAATTCCATAGAAAATTAGCTTTCCATGGAAATCCGTGGGAACCAGGAGTTGTGCAATGATTCACCAGAAGGACTTCAAACAATATGGAGGGCATTCTCGGAAGCCACAATGACATCATACCTATTAAAATCTCATTATGCAAATCATACATGAAGTCACTTGGCAGGCCTTATGGATACCCAGGCCCTGGGGCGCAAACTTACTCCTTGCCTACCATTCCTCAAAACAGATGCGTCTATGGCTGGCTTTGTTGACCCATTTTCTCAAAATGGAACACTGTCTTAACAATAACCAGCCAATTATTTTTTTTAAAAAATCATCCCCACATTTTTGTGGAACAGTTGGATGGCTGATAGGATCTGCCATCCAGACTAAGTACAGGGTTTAATCCGGCGTTTTTGCAGAGAATAAATACAGACACAAATGCACCATCTTCCGTACAGCTATGGATCTGAGGTTACGATGTTAGATTCGTCTGCAGAGACTTTATGGAAAGCTGGTAAAATTAATAGTGTTAGCTGGGAAATCTCTTAATGCAGATGTTGCTTGAACTTGGGCTGACCAATGCTTCAGACCTGCCTGGTGTTTTCTCTAATATAGTAATTTTCTTTATTTTATTTTATTTATTTTATTTATTTTATTTATTTTATTTATTTTATTTATTTTATTTATTTTATTTATTTTATTTATTTTATTTATTTTATTTATTTTATTTATTTTATTTATTTTATTTATTTTATTTATTTTTATTTTATTTTTATTTATTTTTATTTATATTTATTTATTTTTATTTATTTATTTATTTATTCATTCATTCATTCATTCCAATACACAATGAGGTTTTTAGTTGGTGTGTATATATATATATGGAAATAGATCTATCCTAGTCTCCCTTAATTTTCAAATTCAGCAAAAAAAACATGTGACATATATATATATAGGTATATACATAGAAAAATACATGATGAAGGTTATAGAGGAGATACTCATAGTAAAATATATTTAGAAAGAATAGAAAAGAAGATATAGTAATAGAACATAACAATGAAAGAATAGAAGAAGAGAGATAGGAATAGAAGAAATGCATAGGAGATATAGGAGAGTGGTACAGTGGTACCTCTATTTACAAACTTAATTTGTTCCGTGACCAGGTTCTTAAGTAGAAAAGTTTGTAAGAAGCAATTTTTCCCATAGGAATCAATGTAAAAGCAAATAATGTGTGCAACTGGGAATTCCTAGAGAGGCCCCACAAAGGCTTCTCCCTGCCTTTTCTGGCCCTATTTCCTCCCGAAACTATGAATCAGATAAACTCCCACGAGGCTAAACCAGCACGCTGCTCTTTTTATCTGTAGCACTAATTACAGCAGCCCCACCCAACCACAGGTGGCCTCATTTATCTCCTGTAATAATCCTTCAGTTGTTCTCTCCTATGCATCACTTTACGCATGTGTGGGTCCGTCATAGGTTCTTGTTCAGAATCCAGGGATGATAAGGATGATTGATCTCCTCCTGGGCTGTCTGCCAAACTCCCCTCTCCCCTGTCACTCACGCTTCCTTGGTCAGAGGAGACTTTGTCGGCAGATTGTATCGGGAGCAAAACAGGCCTGTGGCATGTGGATGTTTCCCCCACATCCATCTCCACATTCCTTGGGGCAGGAGCTGGGCCAGAGCTAACCACAACAGTCCCCATGCAGCAGAACTTCTCAAGATCTTGGAGCTTCCAATAAGTGTGGAAAATAGGACCTGCAGAGGTCCTCCATGCCTGCGAGACAAAGACTCCAGAGAGTGGAAAGGAGAGGTGAATGGCATTGCAAGGAACATTTCAGGTTGGTGCACCAGTTGCGGCCCTATTTGGACCGGGGGTCACTGCTCACAGTCACTCATGCCCTCATCACCTCGAGACTCGACTACTGTAACGCTCTCTACATGGGGCTACCTCTGAAAAGTGTTCGGAAACTTCAGATCGTGCAGAATGCAGCTGCGAGAGCAATCATGGGCTTTCCCAAAAATGCCCATGTAACACCAACACTCCGCAGTCTGCATTGGTTGCCGATCAATTTCCGGTCACAATTCAAAGTGTTGGTCATCACCTATAAAGCCCTCCATGGCACCGGACCAGGGTATTTTTTACATGTTGTGAGCCGCCCTGAGTCTTCGGAGAGGGGCGGCATACAAATCCAAGTAATAAATAAATAATAAAATAAATAAATTTACGAGACCGCCTTCTGCCGTACGAATCCCAGCAACCGGTTAGGTCCCACAGAGTGGGCCTTCTCCGGGTCCCATCAACAAAACAATGTCATTTGGCGGGGCCCAGGGGAAGAGCCTTCTCTGTGGCGGCCCCGACCCTCTGGAACCAACTCCCCCCGGAGATTAGAATTGCCCCCACCCTCCTCGCCTTTCGTAAGCTCCTTAAAACCCATCTCTGCCGTCAGGCATGGGGGAACTGAGATATTCTTTCCCCCTAAGCCTTTACAATTTATGCATGGTATGTTTGTTTGTATGTATGTTTGGTTTTATAAATAAGGGGTTTTTAAATATATTTTTAGGATTGGATTTACATGCTGTTTTTGTTGCTGTTGTTAGCCGCCCCGAGTCTGCGGAGAGGGGCGGCATACAAATCTAAATAATAATAATAATAATAATAATAATAATAATAATAATAATAATAATAATAATAATTTCTTTTGTATGTGTGTTGCTTTGCTCTAGAGTAGACCAGCCTTATGAGCCGAGGAAAATGCAGGACAGCTGCATTTTGAATGAGGCTTGGACTGTGGGTTATATAACATTTGGAAATACTGTAACCCACTGCTGGAAATAACCTCCATACATTATGCTTCCACGAATAGCTGCCGAAAAGTCTTTGGACTAGTTTGTGGACTCTTGACTTGGTTTATACCTGACTTTGCTTTTGTTTATGCCTTTTGGCTCTGGGACTTGTGTGCTTTGGCTTGACCGAAGTCCTGGCCTGCGCTTCAAACACGTTTCTTCTTAACCCTCTGCCTCCTTCTTGTATTTCAGAAGAAGTGTTGGCCACCTCACATCCTTGGTTGCTTCCCTGGCCAGCACAGATTACTAGGATGGGAGAGGAGCTTTGTCACTTTAAAAGCCTGGGTCCTTGGGAGGTACAGTGGTACCTCTACTTACGAACTTAATTCGTTCCGTGACCAGGTTCTTAAGTAGAAAAGTTTGTAAGAAGGAGCAATTTTTCCCATAGGAATCAATGTAAAAGCAAATAATGTGTGCGATTGGGGAGGGTGGAGGTCCTGTTTCTCCCCAGGAGATTCCTAGAGAGGCCCCACGGAGGCTTCTCCCTGCCTTTTCCGGGCCTGTTTCCTCCCAGGAGATTCCTAGAGAGGCCCCACAGAGGCTTCTCCCCGCCTTTTCCAGCCCTGTTTCATCCCAGGAGATTCCTAGAGAGGCCCCATGGAGGCTTCTCCCTGCCTTTTCCGGTTACAGTTTCAGAGGCTGGGGTTTGTAGGTGGAAAAACAGATTGCACCGTTGCGACCTCTCTGTGGCACTAGACGCCGGAGAGTTCCTTGGGTTACCGAGGAACTCCAGGTGTTGAACCGCCAGAAGAGACGTCTAGAGAAGTGGTGGAGGAAAAGTCAATATGAGTCTGATCAAAGAATTTTAAGAGCTCATATTAAGACTTACAAAGTGGCGCTCAAGGCGGAAAGATCCGCGTACCATGCCGCCTTGATAGCATCAGCGGAATCCCACCCATCCGCCCTGTTTAGGGTGACCCGCTCTCCTCTAAATCAGGGGGGAGTTGGGGAGCCCTTGCAGAGTAGTGCCGAGGATTTTAACACGTTTTTTGCTGATAAAACCGCTCAGATTCGGACGGACCTTGACTCCGATTGGACTTCAGTGTGGGCTGACAATGAGTCAGTCGAGGTGACTGGGGCCCGTCCTTGTCCATCTGTCTGGGAGAAGTTTGACCTGGTGACACCTGATGAAGTGGACAAGGCCATTGGAGCTGTGAGTTCCGCCATCTGTTTACTGGACCTGTGTCCCTCCTGGTTGGTTTCGGCCAGCAGGGAGGTGACACAGAGCAACGCTTCTCGGGGGGGGGTCCTTCCCAGCTCCCTACAAGCAGGCACTCGCGCGCCCCCTCCTCAAGAAGCCTTCCCTGGACCCAGCCGTACTTAATAACTACCGTCCAGTCTCCAACCTTCCCTTTATGGGGAACGTTGTTGAGAAGGTGGTGTCGCTCTAGCTCCAGCAGTCCTTGGAAGAAGCCAATTATCTAGGCCCGCAACAGTCAGGATTCAGGCCCGGCTACAGCATGGAAACTGCTTTGGTCGCGCTGATGGATGATCTCTATTTAAATGTTTCGATCATGTCCCCCCTTTCTCTTCTGTCCTCCAGACTATACAGATTGAGTTCATTAAGTCTTTCCTGATACATTTTATGCTTAAGACCTTCCACCATTCTTGTAGCCTGTCTTTGGACCCGTTCAATTTTGTCAATATCTTTTTGCAGGTGAGGTCTCCAGAACTGAACACAGTACTCCAAATGGGGTCTCACCAGCGCTCTATACAGCGGGATCACAGTCTCCCTCTTCCTGCTTGTTATACCTCTAGCTATGCAGCCAAGCATCCTACTTGCTTTTCCTACAACAACAACAACAACAATAATAATAATAAATAATTTATTAGATTTGTATGCCGCCCCTCTCTGCAGACTTGGGGTGGCTCACAACAAGAATAGTAACAATATAACAAATCTAATATTTAAAAAACATCTAAATAATAATAATAATAATAATAATAATAATAATAATAATAGCAGCAGCAGCTTGTGAGCAGCAAGGTGAGCAGCAAGGAGCCTTCATACAGATAACTGTAATAACATCTCTAAGGGAAAGACGGCAGGCACGTGTCTCAAAGATTGAATTTGGCCCCTTCAAGGAACAGTCACACCCAGGGGTGGCCATTCCTCCTGACTGTCCAGAGACATCCAGTGATTGCCACAAACAAATGCCAGTCCCAGATGGTCACTACGCCGACCATTCCCTAGCTTCATCTCCATCCATCAAGCTTTCATCAGCCTCAAGCCACTTGGAATGGGCTGGTCACATTTTGTGAGTAATTCATGTCCTTCCTTTTAGGACAGCTGACTTGAGTGAGGAAATAAGTCAAAAATGTGGGCATCGACCCCATGAATAAGATGTCAATTTTTTTTAAAAAGAGAGCATGTAATGTTTTTTGGGATAATGGCGGTAATTTATTTATTTTGTCCAATACACAATGAGGGTTTTAGTGGGTATATATCTATATATATACACATAGTAAAATACATGATGAAGGTTATAGAGGAGATACTCATAGTATAATATATCTAAGAAATAATAGAAAAGAAGGTATAGTAATAGAACATATCAATGAAAGAATAGAAGAAGAGATATAGGAATAGAAGAAAGGTACAGGAGATATAGGAGAGCAATAGGACAGGGGATGGAAGGCACTCTAGTGCAGTTGTACTCGCCCCTTACTGACCTCTTAGGAATCTGGATAGGTCAACTGTGGATAATCTAAGGGTAAAGTGTTGGGGGTTTGGGGATGACACTATGGAGTCCGGTAATGAGTTCCACGCTTCGACAACTCGGTTACTGAAGTCATATTTTTTACAGTCAAGTTTGGAGCGGTTAATATTAAGTTTAAATCTGTTGTGCGCTCTTGTGTTGTTGTGGTTGAAGCGGAAGTAGTCGCCGACAGGCAGGATGTTGCAGCATATGATCTTGTGGGCAATACTTAGATCATTTTTAAGGCATCTTAGTTCTAAACTTTCTAGGCCCAGGATTGAAAGTCTAGTCTCGTAGCGTATTCTGTTTCGAGTGGAGGAGTGAAGGGCTCTTCTGGTGAAGTATCTTTGGACATTTTCAAGGGTGTTAATGTCTGAGATGTGATATGGGTTCCAAACAGATGAGCTGTATTCGTGGATGTATTCTAACGTTTCATGCATCGAAAAGGGAATACGCTAGCTAACCAAATGTTCAAAAGAACCCATTGTGGAACAGCATGTATGAACTTCTCAGCTAACTAATTATTCCCCACCCCAAAAAAACCATTCTAATTGGTGAAACCTTCATTTCCTAATGAGGATTGATCTTAACTTTCTAAGTCAGTAATGGCAAACCTTTTTTTCCTCAGGTGCCGAAAGGGCATGGGCGTGTGCTATCACACATGTGCGAGTGCCCATACCCCTAATTCAATGCCTGGGGAGGGCAAAAACAGCTTCCCTTGCCTACCGGAGGCCCTCTGGAGGCTGGAAATGGCCTGTTTCCCAACTTCTGGTGGGCCCAGCAGGTTCATATTTCGCCCTCCCCAGGCTCCAAAGGCTTCCCTGGAGCCGGGGTACAGTAAAAATGCCCTCCCCCACCCCCGGAGGCTTTCTGGAGGCCAAAAAACGCCCTCCCAGAGCCTCTGTGAGAGCCAAAAAGCAGCTCTTTGCCACACACATGCATGTTGGAGCTGAGCTAGGGCAACAGCTCATCTACCAGCAGATATGGCTCCGCATGCCACCTGTGGCACCCGTGCCATAGGTTCGCCATCACTGTTCTAAGTGTTGAGGAACCACAACAAAAAATAAACATTTTTCCTGTTCTCTGTGACACCCAACTTACTGGGAGAAAATTCAATTTCAATTCAATTCAATTTATTAGATTTGTATGCCGCCCCTCTCTGAAGTTCCTTGCAACAAAATTAGCTGGAATCAACACAGGTTTTGTCTAGCTATAACTCAGTGCTTCTCAAATAGTAGGGCGGTCTCCCCTGGACGGCAGCTGCCGTCTTCCTTGACACATAACCTACATGGCTGCTCAGTACCAAAGGTGGTATTAAGCTGGTTCGGGCTGGTTCAGGCGAACCGGTAATAGCAAAGTGCGGGTGGGCCCATTCCCATCCCGCCCACCCACCCACTTAATGCTATACCCAGTGAAGGGCTCCCTGTCGCCAGCACTACCAGAATGCTCCTGGTGACCAGCGCGTTTGGTGTGCGAGCGGGCGCGTGTTGGCGCAAGATTCGGCTTTTGTACATGCACTTTTTGTACAGGGCGCATGACAGAGCAAGATTTTGGCAATTTTCGCAGATATTTTTGAACATAAGAACCTAAGAAGAGCCATCCTGAATCAGGCCAAAGCCCATCGAGTCC
This sequence comes from Erythrolamprus reginae, assembly GCF_031021105.1. Taxonomy (NCBI): domain Eukaryota; kingdom Metazoa; phylum Chordata; class Lepidosauria; order Squamata; family Dipsadidae; genus Erythrolamprus; species Erythrolamprus reginae. The sequence continues at coordinate 10,029,055 of NC_091955.1, read as the reverse complement.
AGCATTCTGTGTCACAGAGTGGCCCACCAATTGTCCATGGGGATCTTGAGCAGGAAGAGAAGACAAAACCCTCTCTTTCCCTTGACCCCCAACAAATGGGACCGACGGAAATCCTGCCTGCCTCAACCAACATAGAGGCGGCACTTGGACATCCGTTTCAATAACCACCAATACACTTGGCATCCATGAATCTGTCTAATCCTGCCTTGAAGTTATCAAGGCTGACAGCTGTCACGACCTCTTCTGGAAGTGAATTCCATAAACAACGACCCTCTGGGTGAAGAAATATTTCCCTTTATTTGTCCTCACTTTCTTACCTATGCTCTTTAGGGAGGGCCCCCTTGTCCTAGTATTGTGTGATAGAGAAAATAATTTTTCTCTATCCATCTTTTCTATCCCATACATGATTTTATACACTTCGATCAAGTCACCACTTAAACGCAGTCTTTCAAGACTGAAGAGACCAAGGCATTGCAACCTGGAATCTGGGGGGGAAGCTGATTCCGGAGGGCCGGGGCCACCACAGAGAAGGCTCTTCCCCTAGGCCCCGCCAAGCAACATTGTCTGGCTAACGGGACTCAGGTGGCAGGAGGCGGTCCTGCAAGTAATCTGGCCCAATGCCATCTAGGACTTTATAGGTCATTACCAACACTTTTGAATTGTGTCCAGAAACCAATTGGTCGCCAATGCAGTCCACAGAGTTACTCCAACAAGTAACATGGGGTGAATCCCACCCCTGCTAAAATTCATCCGTAAAAATCCAGCAGGAACTCCGAGAGTCACAGAGAGCTCCCAAGTCATTTCAAATCTGGAGGAAAACATCGCAGACAGGCGTTGGGTTAAGTTATGCAGCCTTGGAATCAAAGCTGAACTAAATACAACCCTGCCTCCACAAAAGGGCTCCCTGAATTTTTTTAAAAAAAATATTTTTATTTTCTAAAAACAAGGCTCCCTGAATTTTAAAGGCTTTGCTGTTAAGCTAATGAGAATCCAAAATACAGCTCATCTGTTTGGAATCCATACCACATTTCTGACATTAAAACCCTCGAAAATGTCCAAAGATACTTCACTCTTCCACCCGAAACAGAATACGCTACGAAACTAGACTTACAATCCTGGGTCTAGAAAGTGTAGAACTTGAGATTACGGGCTTTCCTTCGGTATTATTTGTAAGGCTTCTGCTTTCATTATTTGTAATATAGGTTCAATTCTGATTGAAGCCATTGTTTGGGAAAGAAAGAGATGTTAACCATAGATGCAAAAAGGGAGCGATAGCAAAATGTTCCTGGAGGGCAAAGAAAGAAATGTAAGTGGGAACATTTACCAGTCAGCGTAAATAAATGTGTCAGAAATATTATATTAAGCCAAAAAAAATAAAAAATTGGAGGTGCGGGAGAGAATGGAACCGTTTCTGAAATTTAGCAGATTTTTAAATGGGTTTGTTAATTTAGTGTAGGTTCATAGCTGAAGTGAGGCTGCCTAGGAAAATACATTTTGAGAAATAATTTTCCATTTGTCCATCGTGTAATTGGAGACTTATCACATTATGATAATGATCTGGAGAACCAAAAGAAACTCAATCCAGATTTTAAAAAAAAATAATCTTTTTTTTTTTTAAAGAAAACCTGAAATAAAGCTGTCACTCTTCACAACTGCAGAAAAATAACACTGAGGATAAAACATTGTTGGGTTAATAAATATCCCCAAATTAATTCTTTGGATTTTCTCCCCTTTCGTTGTGCCGGGTACTAAAAAATCCAACAAATCTTACTGTGAATTCAACATGATTTTGCAACCGAGGGTATTTTGCTACTAATATTCCATTTTTTTGTAGCATTGCCCAAAGCACGTTAGATGGCCGAAACCCAAATGGTTATTATTTTGGATAGTTCTCTGGATACAGTATGAGCTGGGCTAAATCCATGAGCTGATTCTGCATAGAACATGGATTTACAAGCAGCCACGTACCTGAAAGATTTTAACATCTTGGCCAAAAAAGTCTAGGGCACACTCTTCAACGTAGCCTCCAGATGTAAGTACCGAAAGGCATGGTTTATAAACAATGAACCTAGGAGGGAAAATGGACAAGAGCAAAGTCCTTCACCTAGGCAGAAAAAACCCTGGACACACATACAACCTGGGAGAAACCCCTCTTAGCAGTAGCGACTGAGAAAGAGACCTCGGAGTCTTGGTGGACAATCAACTAAACATGACCCAACAACGTGCAGCAGCAGCTAAAAAAGCCAACACAATCCTAAGCTGCATCAACAGGGGAATACACTCCAAGACCAGGGAAGTCTTAATACCACTCTACTACGCCCTGGTCCAACCACACCTGGAGTACTGTGTTCAGTTCTGGTCACCACACTTCAAAAGAGACATAGAAACTCTGGAGAAGGTGCAAAAAAGAGCAACCAAGATGATTAAGGGACTGGAAACCAAGACTTACGAAGAGAGACTGAGGGAACTGGGCATGGATAGCCTAGAGAAAAGGAGGGCCAGAGCAGACATGATAGCAGTCTACAAGTATATGAGGGGATGTCACAGAGAGGAGGGGATCACTTTATTCTTCAGGGCACCAGAGGGCCGGACGAGGAACAACGGCTGGAAGCTGACCAAGGAGAGATTCAACATGGAGATAAGGAGGAACTTCCTGACGGTCAGAGCGATCAACCAATGGAACAACCTACCAGTGGACGTTGTGAACTCCATGCATTACATGCATTAATCGCTTTTCCATTGATTCCTATGGGAAACAGTGTTTCGTCTTACAAACTTTTCACCTTACAAACCTCGTCCCGGAACCAATTAAGTTCGTAAGACAATGTATCATTGTATATATATATATATATATATATTTATTTATTACATAGATAATAAGCCAAACAACAAATGAACATGAACAAACGCTACAATAAGTATAACATAAAAATAAAATAAAATTTAAAAAACTTGCAAAACATATAAGTACAACATTTGGGGAACAAATATATCTTTTTTGAATCTATTTATTTATTCATTCATTCATTCATTCATTCATTCATTTATTTATTTATTTATTTATTTATTGGATTTGTATGCCGCCCCTCTCCGGAGACTCGGAGCGGCTAACAGCAACAATAAAACAGTGTACAATAGTAATCTAATACTAAAAACGATTAAAAACCCATTAATATAAAAACCAGACATACATACATACCATGCATAGAATTGTAAAGGCCTAGGGGGAAAGAGGATCTCAATTCCCCCATGCCTGACGGCAGAGATGGGTTTTAAGTAGCTTACGAAAGGCAAGGAGGGTGGGGGCAATTCTAATCTCTGGGGGGAGTTGGTTCCAGAGGGCCGGGGCCGCCACAGAGAAGGCTCTTCCCCTGGGTCCCGCCAAGCGACATTGTTTAGTTGACAGGACCCAGAGAAGACCCACTCTGTGGGACCTAAGTGGTCGCTGGGATTCGTGCAGCAGAAGGCGGTCCCTGAGATAATCTGGTCCGGTGCCATGGAGGGCTTTATAGGTCATAACCAACACTTTGAATTGTGACCGGAAACTGATCGGCAACCAATGCAGACTGCGGAGTGTTGGTGTAACATGGGCATACTTGGGAAAGCCCATGATTGCTCTCGCAGCTGCATTCTGCACGATCTGAAGTTTCCGAACATTTTTCAAAGGTAGCCCCATGCAGAGAGCGTTACAGTAGTCGCCTTTATGCCAATTCTCCCATATTTTAATTGATTCATTTTCTTTTGTTCCTTTAATATCTCTAGTCATCTCATCCAGTTCCGCACATCTGTATATTTTTTTCTACGATTTGAGATTCCGAGGGTATATTTTTACTTTTCCAAATTTACGAAGATGATCTTTCACCTTTCGCGTCTTTCTCATGATTTTACCTTTTACCCATTCTCCACATTCTTTCAAAATAATAACAATAAACAACTGGAACGTTGGAGCCTTAGTATGCAGAAGTGTTGGAAAACTTTACATCCCTCCTAAAGCGATGTGTAATCGATCTGCACCCCTGGAGATCTGTATCCATTCCTAATGATCAGAGCACTGCAAATATTCAATCCCGCAGAACACAGATAGGTCCAACTGATACATCTGAACAAGGTTGTGTTTGTCACTTAACCCATTTCGTGGGTGACCTTATGACCAGCCGATCGGTGCCAAGAGGGACAGCGCAGACGGGGTCATGGAAAGTTCTGCAGCTCAGTTTCCTACTTGTTCAGCCAGGCCTGTTTTGTGGTGGGGATTTTTTTCCCCCCCTTCTTCTTCTTCTTCGTAGGATTAAAGAAACGTTTACGTGGAGATTCTCAGGAGCGTTTTCACGCCACTGCTTGCTCTCTCGCCCGAAAAAAACCCCCAAGTCAGTTTATAAGATTAAAGGAAAGCATTGTGTGGGATGAACTGGTACATCATGTCACATAGTGATAAAGAATGGAATGGAAAGGAATGGAATGGAATTAGAATAGAATGGAATAGAATAGAAAATAATGGAATAGAAAGGAATGGAATGGAATTAGAATGGAAAGGAATGGAAAGGAATGGAATTAGAATGGAATGGAATGGAAATAGAATAGAATGGAATGGAATTAGAATAGAATAGAATAGAATAGAATAGAATGGAATAGAATGAAAAGGAAAGGAAAGCACGGTAAGGAATGGAATGGAATTAGAATGGAATGGAATTAGAATAGAATAGAAAAGAATAGAATAGAATAGAAAGGAATGGAATGGAATTAGAATAGAATAGAAAAGAATAGAATAGAATAGAAAGGAATGGAATGGAATTAGAATAGAAAAGAAAAGAATAGAATAGAAAGGAATGGAATGGAATTAGAATAGAATAGAAAAGAATAGAAAGGAATGGAATTAGAATAGAATAGAAAAGAATAGAATAGAAAGGAATGGAATTAGAATAGAATAGAAAGGAATGGAATGGAAAGGAAAGGAAAGGAAAGGAATGGAATTAGAATGGAATGGAATGGAAATAGAATAGAATAGAAAAGAATGGAATGGAATGGAATTAGAATAGAAAAGAATAGAAAAGAATAGAATGGAAAGGAATGGAATGGAATTAGAATAGAAAGGAATGGAATGGAATGGAATTAGAATAGAAAGGAAAGGAATGGAATGGAATGGAATTAGAATGGAATGGAATGGAATGGAATTAGAATGGAATGGAATGGAATGGAATGGAATTAGAATAGAATAGAAAGGAATGGAATGGAATGGAATTAGAATGGAATGGAATGGAATGGAATTAGAATGGAATGGAATGGAATGGAATTAGAATAGAAAGGAATGGAATGGAATGGAATTAGAATGGAATGGAATGGAATGGAATTAGAATGGAATGGAATGGAATTAGAATAGAATAGAAAGGAATGGAATGGAATGGAATTAGAATGGAATGGAATGGAATGGAATTAGAATGGAATGGAATGGAATGGAATTAGAATAGAAAGGAATGGAATGGAATGGAATTAGAATGGAATGGAATGGAATGGAATTAGAATGGAATGGAATGGAATGGAATTAGAATAGAAAGGAATGGAATGGAATGGAATTAGAATGGAATGGAATTAGAATGGAATGGAATAGAATAGAATGAAGAGTTACACAATAAGCAGGATAAAGAATACTATACTGTTTGGGGAAAAATTTACAATTGGATTGAAGGGGGAAAAAAGAGCGAGAGAAAAAATAAAACATCTGTAAACTTATAGGAAAACGGAGAAACCGAAGATTCGAAATTGTAACTGTAAATAAGTATGTTATATTCGATGTTTTTGTCACATGTTGATTTTTGGTTTTGCTGTTTTTGTTTTTAAAAAACTCAATAAAAATTATATTTTTTAAAAAAAGTATAGAATAGAACAGAACAGAATTCTTTATTGGCCAAGTGTGATTGGACACACAAGGAATTTGTCTTGGTGCAGATGCTCTCAGTGTACATAAAAGAAAAAGATACATTTGTCAAGAATCATGAGCTACAACACTTAATGATTGTCATAGGGGACAAATAAGCAATGAGCAAACAATCAATATTAATAAAAATCTTAAGGGTACAAGCAACAAGTTACAGTCATACGGTCATAAGTGGGAGGAAATGGGTGATAGGAATGATGAGAAAAAACTAGTAGCAATAGTAATGCAGACTTAGTAAAGAGTTTCACACTGTTGCGGGAATTATTTGTTTAGCAGAGTGATGGCGTTCGGGGAAAAACTGTTCTTGTGTCTAGTTGTCTTGGTGTGCAGTGCTCTGTAGCGACGTTTTGAGGGTAGGAGTGGAAACAGTTTGTGTCCAGGATGCGAGAGGCCAGCAAATATTTTCACTTTTTGACTCGTGCATTATGCAGGTCCTCAATGGAAGGCAATTGTTTTTTCTGCAGTTCTTATTATCCTCTGAAGTGCGTGTCAGTCTTGTTGGGTTGCAGCACCAAACCAGACAGTTATTGAGGTGCAGATGAGAGACTCAATGATTCCTCTGTAGAACTGGATTGGCAGCTTCTTGGGTAGTTTGAGCTTTCTGAGTTGGCGCAGAAGGAATGGTCTTTAGATGTTTCATACCTAGTAAAATGTGGGAAGTGGCATCAACAATGTTAGAATAGCATTGTCCCAATGCTGCGTCAACTCTGCGTTCTCCAGCATGTCACATTCCTCATGGAGGAATTGTGAACTGGGGGCAAAACTACATGTTACTCTTTGTGTGAATGATCCACTGAAGGCTGATCCTGTGTTTTGGGGTCGCCTTGAAAGTACAGCCAAATATTTTTACTCACAATAGCAGTACCCAGCTTGCTTGATATCGTTGTGACCTACCATCAGCCTGCCATCAGGAAAGACTTAATGAACTCAAACTGTATAGTCTGGAGGACAGAAGGAAAGGGGGGGACATGATCAAAGCATTTAAATATGTTAAAGGGTTAAATAAGGTTCAGGAGGGAAGTGTTTTTAATAGGAAAGTGAACACAAGAACACAAGAACTGTTCATCATTGTATTAGGCACTGGACCCAGTTCTTCTTCCTCTTCTTCATCAACCACCTCCATACCAGGGGGCTTTTGACTCACCATCTGAGGACTGACGGACAGCCTCTGAGGTTAGCTGGGGGAAAGATCAGAAGCAACATGAGAAAATATTATTTTACTGAAAGGGTAGTAGATCCTTGGAACAAACTTCCAGCAGACGTGGTTGGTAAATCCACCGTAAATGAATTTAAACATGCCTGGGATAAACATATGTCCATCCTAAGATAAAATACAGGAAATAGAATCAGGGCAGACTAGATGGATCATGAGGTCTTTTTCTGCCGTCAGTCTTCTATGTTTCTACTTTCCAGATAACTCCTCGTGCGTTACCCGATTCCCACGTCTTCGCGTCTCATGAGTTTAAATCAAGGGATGTGGTTTTTCCTTGGGCATACTCTGCATTTTGCTTCATTGTGTGCAATCGAGTTGATATTCCTGGAGGTGTCTGTAATATGGCAAATGATTTAGCTTTAATAGATAAATGGTCAAAGCAATGAAAACTGCAGTTTAATGTTTCCAAATGTAAAATAATGCACTTGGGGAAAAGGAATCCTCAATCTGAGTATTGTGTTGGCTTTTGTGGTCTTTCCTTGGGCATGCTCTGCATTTTGTTTCATTGTGTGCTTTCCTTTGTCCTGACAGATAGATCAAGTGATCCGTCAACGTAGCCTTTCCAGTTTGGAATTGTTCCTCTCTTGCGCTCAGAAGCAGCTGAACTGTTTGCTGCGGGAAGAAGTCACGGCTGCAGAGACCGAAGGAAAAGATTCCGTAACGATGAGCCCTTCTCTCAAAGATGCTGGGGACCAGACGGCAAACTAGGATCAATCAGTCGGGTCTCGTATTGTTTTGGTTAGATGTTCTGAATCATACTGCAGTTCTTGCAAAACTAACGGTTGTGTTCTGACCCAGCTCCCCAAACACGACAAACCCTCTGAAGTCAAAGACAAACCCTATGAAGTCAAAGATTCTTTTAATTAGAATCCCGGCAAAAAGTTTTATCTATCACCGCAGGCTAACAAGCAGGGGTGTGAATAATTGTCTTACCCATTCAACTCCATCCCCTGCCTTTTATCCCCAGAGTTAGGGTGGGGCTTTGCTAGCAGTAGTGGCTCTTCCATCCCAAGGACCTGCCCATAGATTTCCACTGCTCTCCTCTTCTCTGCCTTCTGTTCATCCTTGTATTAGGCACTGGACCCAGTTCTTCTTCCTCTTCCTCATCAGTCACCTCCATACCCGGGGGTTTTGACTCACCATCTGAGGACTGACGGACAGCCCAGGCTCTGCGTCTCTCCGTCAGGTCCATTCCCTCTCCCCCATAAGAGCCAGACGTGGGCTGTTTCTGGTTCGGACCAGTTCAAGCGAACTGGTAGTTCCGACCAGCATCTGGGCCTTCCCACTGGCCCTGGCACTATTTCCGTCCTATATAATCGCCGGGTTTTTTTTCCCGATGCCGCGCAAAAGGAAGAAATTTTTAATCTATGGAATAAAACGAACTCTCATCCAAATTGGAAAACACTAATCGGAGACGTTCAAATCACAACTGGAATTGAAACGCCTTATTATTTATTTGCATCTGTTCCAAAATGGCCTGTTGCATTCTCTGTGTTTGTGTCTTTTCATGGGGGGGCGGGGGGGCGGACCCCATTTCTTTTCAGTTTCCTGGTTTGCCTTAAGATTCCCGACTAGCTGCGAAGCCAAATCTGTTGTGTTATTTATTTCTATTGTTCTTGTAAGTTAGGATTATCACTTTAATTCATGCAAGGAAATTACTTGAAAGCAGCAATAGATTGGGGAACTGCTTAATATATACGAGCCGAGGTGGCACAGTGGGTGGAGTACAGTACTGAAGGCCATTAAAGCTGACTGCTAGATCTGCAGGTCAGCGGTTCAAATCTCATCACCGGCTCAAGGTTGACTCAGCCTTCCATCCTTCCGAGGTGGGTAAAATGAGGACCCGGATTGTGGGGGCAATATGCTGGCTCTGTTTTTAAAAAGTGCTATTGCTAACATGTTGTAAGCCGCCCTGAGTCTAAGGAGAAGGGCGGCATAAAAAAATCGAATAAAAATCAAATCAATAAATAATAAGCTGTAAAGAAAAATTACCCAACCATGGGAACTTGAAGACGTGTGGACTTCAACTCCCAGAATTCATTCACTCCCAGAACCAGTGCTGGGGAATTCTGGGAGTTGAAGTCTGTGCATTTGAAAGTTTCCAGAGTTAAAAAAATTCTGCTCCAAAGTACATTTTATGATTTGTAAGGACAATGGTATCCCTAAGACCAGTGATGGCAAACCTATGGCACAGGTGGCACGCAGAGCCATATCTGCTGGCACCCGAGCCATTGCCCTAGCTCAGCTCCAACATGCATGTGTGTGCCAGCTGTTTTTTTGCTCACACAGAGGCTCTGGGAGGGCGTTTTTGGCTACCAGAGAACCTCCTGGGGGATTGGGGAGGGTGTTTTTTCCCTGCCCCGTCTCCAGGGAAGCCTTTAGAACTTGGGGCGGGTGAAACACAAACCTACCGGGCCCACCAGAAGTTGGGAAACAGGTTGTTTCCGGCCTCCAGAGGGCCTTGGAGGTGAGGAGCTGTTTTCGCCCTCCCCAGGCATTGAATTATGGGTGTGGGCACTCGAGGGAAGAAAGGTTCGCCATCACTGCCTTAGACTATAGCATCAGTTCCATGAAACCTTTTCCAATTTCTGATGACACTGATTTACTGGAGATGCTGAATGGTATCAGCTTATTTATGTTTTCAGAGGGTTTGGAGAAATGTAATAATTGGGGTGCATTTTGGATGCACTCTGGTATCCATTCTTAATTTGGGCTGTTCCACGCAACAAAACACACTGATAAGAATTGACCAAATTCCCGTGGCAGCATCACAGAAGGCATCGGAACCTTAGGGGGCAGGTTGGTCTCTCCATGGCATGTCCAGCCCGGCTTTCAATGATGCAATCGAGTTATAGAAATGGAAACGTCTCTGAAATTTTCATGGCTTTTTGCAGATGTATAAAAGGAACAGAGGACCTTGTAGTAATGTCATTATTCACTATGGGGTATAAATTTTAATTTTATTTTCCTTGCCTTTTGCAATATATTTTACATGTTAATGCTTTACAGGATGAAACAATTGAGCAACTTAAGTGCTTTCATGCTTGCGACTGTGAAAATTATTCTTTACCAAATAATCCCGTGTTCTGTATATTTCTTCAGTGAGTCCTTTTAAATGTATGTGTGAAGTATGTTCGTGTGGGCGCATAAGTATGGAAACGGGTGACATGCTCCTGGTTCACTCGTGCCTCTCGGTCGTTGGAGAGCTGGTTGCGAAGATGGCATGAGGCTCCACCCCAATGCTGCCATTTGGGTTATTTTAACCTCTGCACATGCGCAGAGCGTTCTTTGCATGCGCAGAGGGTAAAAGAATCCAAGTGGCGGTGGGTGAGCGGAGCCTTGTGCTCCTTTCGCGACCAGCTTTCTGACAACTGATAGGCATGAGCAAATCGAGAGGATATCACCCCTTTATGGAAAGCAATACAGTGGTACCTCCACTTACGAACTTAATTTGTTCCGTGACCAGGTTCTTAAGTAGAAACGTTTGTAAGAAGAAACAAATTTTCGCTTAGGAATCAATGTAAAAGCAAATAATGTGTGCGATTGGGGAAACCATAGGGAGGGTGGAGGCCTTGTTTCCTCCCAGGAGATTCCTAGAGAGGCCCCACGGAGGCTTCTCCCCGCCTTTTCTGGCCCTGTTTCCTCCCAGGAGATTCCTAGAGAGGCCTTATGGAAGCTTCTCCCCGCCTTTTCCAGCCCTGTTTCCTCCCAGGAGATTCCTAGAGAGGTTACACGGAGGCTTCTCCCTGCCTTTTCCAGCCCTGTTTCCTCCCAGGAGATTCCTAGAGAGGTTACACGGAGGCCTCTCACTGCCTTTTCTGCCCCTGTTTTCTCCCAGGAGATTCCTAGAGAGGCCCCATGGAGGCTTCTCACTGCCTTTTCCGCCCCTGTTTCCTACCAGGAGATTCCTAGAGAGGCCCCACAGAGGCTTCTCCCCACCTTTTCTGGCCCTGTTTCCTCCCAGGAGATTCCTAGAGAGGCCCCATGGAGGCTTCTCACTGCCTTTTCTGCCCCTGTTTTCTCCCAGGAGATTCCTAGAGAGGCCCCACAGAGGCTTCTCCCCACCTTTTCTGGCCCTGTTTCCTCCCAGGAGATTCCTAGAGAGGCCCCACGGAGGCTTCTCCCTGCCTTTTCCGGTTACAGTTTCAGAGGCTCGGGTTTGTAAGTGGAAAATGGTTCTTGAGAAGAGGCCCAAATAATGTAGGGGTTTCTTTTAATCTGGTGCCAGGAAGAATTATCTTGAGGTTAGAATAGCATTGGATAGAGTTCCAGCTGACAAATGGACAGCTACAGGAAGGAATTAAAAGGCTTTGTATATTCCCTAAATGGTTTGGGCCTTAGGGTATGTTCTGTCGAGCTCTCTGGTAGAATCCTCCCAAAAATGCACAGATACAATTTCAGACACACATACGTTTGAAAATTCAAAACAATGTTCTTTATAATGAAAAGTCACTTAAACCAAGCCCTCTTTTGGTATAGCAAAGAGCACTTGTCACCAAACAAACTGGTAATTTGTACAAGTCCCTTATCAGTTCTGTGATACTTAGCTTGCAGTGTGAGGCAATTCACAGTCCTTCTTTCACAAAGTGAAACACACTTTGCCCTGGTTTAGTTTCAAAGCGGGGAAAAATCAGCACACAAAAGGTCAAAGTCAGTAAAGCAGTCACGAAACACAACAATCAGATAATCCTCCACAATGGCCAAACCCACAGGCTGCTATTTATAGCAGCCTCACTACTGACCACAGCCCCACCCAACCACAGGTGGCCTCATTTTCTTTGATAATAATCTCTCGGTTTTTGTTGCCTATGCATCGCTCTCCGCATGGGCGGCTGTATCATTAACTCTTGTTCCGAATCCAAGGAGGAGCTAGATAATTGATCTCCTTCTGAGCTGTCTGCCACACTCTCCTCCTCCCTGTCACTCATGTCTTCTTGGTCAGAGGAGCCTTCATCATCAGATTCCACTGGGGGCAAAACAGTCCTGCAGCATGTGGATGCCTCCCCCACATCCACAGTCCTTGGGGCAGGAGCTGGGCCAGAGCTAACCACAACAGGGTATGTTATTACTAGTCAGTGCAAAGCCTCCTGAGATGGAAATAAGAAGATTCCAGGCAAGGTGGGGGGGGGGGGGGCAGGGGAGTCCAAACTACAGGTATTCTTAAGATTTAAGACTAACTACACCAAGGGTCCCCAAAGGTTTCAGAACTACTATTTAGGGACCACTAAATTCATAATTTTGAATGCCAGAGACCACTACTATGATCTGCTTAATGTCCGGTTAGTCATGTGACTGGGTAAGCATGGCCAACTCGATGTCACTCACATTGAAGGGTGTCTCGGTGGCCTCTACTCGCACCTCCCCTTCCAGCTACTCCTTGCTTCCCTACTCGGCCTCCTTAGGGCCCCAACAGGAAACAGTTGTTGGAGCTAAGCACCTACCATGAGAAAGGATTGGCAAAACAGCTGGTTCAGTTCAAATTGGGTCTAACCAACAAGGAGGCTTAGCAGAAGCACCTCACTGAGGACTATGAGCATAGGCATTCCAAGCCATCACAGCTGAAAACAGAGCCCAGGTGGGCCTCACGCTGTCTCCCCGATCTTCATTTTTGCTGGCAGAGGGCTGCCGGAGGCCGTCGCAGCTGAAAATGGAGCCTCAATGAGTGAAATTGAGGTGGCCACGCCCACCTGGGGCCACACCCATCATGGTCATGTGCCCACACTCCCTCTGAAATCAAATACAATCCTGAAATCGAGTTTGACACCCCTATTCTAGATGCTTCGATTGTACAGATACTGATGGATTTATGAATGTTTTTGTTCTGTTTGGACTCATTAATTACTAGAAATAATGACCCATTAACACAGTGATTTAAAAGCAAAGCAGGTATCTTAGTTTTTCAAGCAAAGCTCAGAAATATAAGAGTTAAGTGCAAACATTTGATCTTGGCTGCGTCTCCTTCATTAGCTGGAAATTACCATAGTTTCATCCAGGACAGGACACTCGCCAGCAAAGGGATCATAAATCTTCCTTTAATTGTCTTATTTACTTTGACAGGGTATTCACACACACATCCCAGGGAAATTTCATGGCTTTAGCAAAACCCAGGCAATAAAATCTATTGGAAACACCACTACCTTCAGTTCCCACTGTATGGCATTCATGCCGAACGTTGTCTTACCATGCCCCCTTTTCCATCAGCCTTTCTTTATATACCGTCAAGGAGTGGCCAAATGTCCCATAGAGATATGCAATGCCTAGACCCCGTCTATAGAGATATTCATGTCTGCTTCTAAATCTCCTTACTCTTGCATCTAACAGAGGTTCCTGATCCGCAATGCTCCTAGATACTATCATAGCTGGGGTTCCTGCAGTCTCTGATGGTCCCCCAGATTCCACTCCCCTTCACTCTCACTCCCAGACTCAGCAGGCAACAACACTGGCCCAGGACAGGGGTAGGCAAAATTGGCTCTTCTATGACTTGTGGACTTCAACTCCCAGAATTCCTGAGCCAATCATGCTAACTCAGGAATTCTGGGAGTTGAAGGCCACATGTCATAGAAGAACCAACTTTTCCTACCTCTGGCCTAGGATACCCAGACGGACCCAACTCGTCCTCAAAAATCTGTGACCAGCTGAGCTGGACGTGGACCACTCACAACAGTTTTGGCCTCCTCTCTTGAAATAATCCTGTTTGGATTTAGTTCCAGATCAACTAGCGAGAAATTCAGGTTCACTTGTTGAACGCCAACCATCCAAATCGTCACAAATTCATCCACAGACCTGCTATAATATTTACGTTTGGTCGCACAGTCGGCCAGATGTTAAGACAATAAGAAACGTGCAGGAAGACAGATGTTTTACAGGGGTATATACTGTGTGTGCAATTTGCAATTATGATCTAGATGTCCTCTTTGCCGCTGCTTAAAAAAACAATCATGCAGTGGCCTATAAAACCGTATCATAAAATAGCAAATGTTATGGGTCGTTTATGTTCTGTCGGGCTCTGGTAGAATCCTCCCAAAAATTCACAGGTACAAATTTCAGACACACACACGTTTGAAAATTCAAAACAATGTTCTTTATAATGAAAATTCATTTAACTAAGCCATCTTTTGGTATAGCAAAGAGCACTGTCTCCAAACAAACTGGTAATTTATACAAGTCCCTTATCAGTTCTGTGATACTTAGCTTGCAGCTGTGAGGCAATTCAAAGTCCTTCTTTCACAAAGTGAAACACACTTTGCTCTGGTTTAGTTTCAAAGCGGGGAAAAATCAGCGCACAAAAAGTCAAAGTCAGTAAAGCAGTCACGAAACACAATGATCAGATAATCCTCCTCAATGGCCAAACCCACAGGCTGCTATTTATAGCAGCCTCACTAATTACCACAGCCCCACCCAACCACAGGTGGCCTCATTTTCTTTGATAATCATCTCTCAGTTGTTGTTGCCTATGCATCGCTCTCCGCATGCGTGGCTGTATCATTAACTCTTGTTCCGAATCCAAGGAGGAGCTACATAATTGATCTCCTTCTGAGCTGTCTGCCACACTCTCCTCCTCCCTGTCACTCATGTCTTCTTGGTCGGAGGAGCCTTCATCAGAAGATTCCACCGGGGGCAAAACAGGCCTGCAGCATGTGGATGTCTCCCCCACATCCACAGTCCTTGGGGCAGGAGCTGGGCCAGAGCTAACCACAACAGTTTAGAACATCTTTTACGAGGAATCCAAACTTCTGATCTGTACTGCATTTAGAAAATAAAACGATGTGGTTCCATCTCTCTTGTAGCGATATTTATTTCACAGGGAGTGTTTTACATTCATGGCATTGTTTTGAGACGAATAATTTTGTGCAATAACAGGAGGCACCTTCCTAATTTTTTTCCCCCCCGACTTGCAAAGTGTCTCCTAAAGAAGTAGAGGTTTTAATATGTGCCAGTTTGGGGGCTGGTGGGGTTTTTCATCTGAATTCTGCACTTTTCCAATTTTTCTTATAAACCCAGCATTTTTTCCATTTTTTCCATTGTGCTTTGTGACTAATGAGGCACAAGAATGTCGAAGCATAAATACTTGGGCTACTCTATCTTCCCCCTGTGATATTTTAACTGCCAAGTTGACAGTTGGCTCTAAGAAAGGTAAGAACTGCAGCAGCAACAAAACCGTGGGATGAATTTGTCTCATGACCACACGCAACTCTTTGCACTGCACACAAATACATATGGAAAATTCTCGCTAATATCTCCTGAACTGGAGCAAGGGCCTGACCCTGCCAAAATATACTGGAGCCCTTGTCTTTAGAGAAATCCAGAGACGCCTGATTGGAAGGCCGCTTTTTGAAACTGCAAAATGACAACGGTCGAAACAAGTATATAAGGCAGGGGTGGGCAATTAATTTTGCCATGGGGCCGCATGAGAAATTGGGATGGTTTTAGAGGGCCGGATTAATATAATTAACTCAGTTCTACCCAATACTGTATATTATTGGGTAGAACTGAGTTAATTATATTATAATTATAAATTATAATTATAAACTAATTGCCCACCCCTTTCTTCCTTCCTTCCTTCCTTCCTTGTTCCCTCCATTTCTCCTTCCTTCCATCCTTCCTTCCTTCTCCAGAAGCTTCTGTCTCTCTGATTTTCTCTGCCTTTTATTTCTGCTTTTGGGCAGTTCTTTACTTCTCTTTCAAAATATTCCTGTACAATGTCCCTTAAGCAGTCATTAAGTACTTAGCCAGCAGCTGTGGAGAAACTTCACACCCCTTCTTCTTCCAACGAAGGGAGACACACATACATGCTGCTCTGCTTTGGTTTCAAAGGCAACTAAGTCCAGCACACAAAATTCCTGACGAAACTGCAACAGATACTCTTCCACAATGGCCAAACCTACATGCTGCTATTTATAGCAGCAGCCCTAATTACTGGAGCCCCACCCAAACACAGGTGGCCTCCCTTATTTCCTGTAATATGTTCTTACTTGGTCTCTTCTACGTATAATTCTGCGCTTGCGTGGGTCCAAAATATCATCATCTGAAGCTATAGAAGATAAGGAAGATTGACTGCCTTGGCTGTGTGCCAAGCCCTCCTCTGCCGAGTCACTCCCACCTTCTTCTTCATCTGAGGAAACTAAACTCTGAACTGATTCTGTCAGCAGTAACACAGGCCTGTGACATGTTGAATTTTCCCCTGCATCCACCTCCCCATTCCCTGGGGCAGGAGCTGGGCCAGAGCCAACCACAACACATACCCTTCAAATCCTGGACATAAATTGTTTCAGCTTCTCAAAATGACGTAGGACAGTGATAGTGAACCTAGCTCAGCTCCAACCTGCATGTATGGGCATCTGACGACTCATTGGATTTCCTTTGGGAATCTGTTCTGTCGGGCCCTCTGGTAGAATCCTCCCAAAAATTCACAGGTACAAATTTCACACACACACACACATTTGAAAATTCAAAACAATGTTCTTTATAATGAAAATTCACTTAAACCAAGCCCTCTTTTGGGATAGCAAAGAGCACTGGTCTCCAAACAAACCGGTAATTTGTACAAGTCCCTTATCAGTTCTGTGATACTTAGCTTGCAGCTGTGAGGCAATTCACACTCCTTCTTCTTTCACAAAGTGAAACACACTTTGCTCTGGTTTAGTTTCAAAGCGGGGGGAAATCAGCACACAAAAGGTCAAAGTCAGTAAAGCAGTCACGAAACACAACGATCAGATAATCCTCCACAATGGCCAAACCCACAGGCTGCTCTTTATAGCAGCCTCACTAATTACCACAGCCCCACCCAACCACAGGTGGCCTCATTTTCTTTGATAATAATCTCTCAGTTGTTGTTGCCTATGCATCGCTCTCCGCATGCGTGACTGTATCATTAACTCTTGTTCCGAATCCAAGGAGGAGCTAGATAATTGATCTCCTTCTGAGCTGTCTGCCACACTCTCCTCCTCCCTGTCACTCCTGTCTTCTTGGTCAGAGGAGCCTTCATCAGCAGATTCCACCGGGAGCAAAACAGGCCTTCGGCATGTGGATGTCTCCCCCACATCCACAGTCCTTGGGGCAGGGGCTGGGCCAGAGCTAACCACAACAGGAATCAATATTAAAAGTTGTCAAATTCCTATGGCTCAATACTTCCCTGGTCCACAGACCCACAGAGCAAAATACTTTGGAAAAGCGTTCTCTTTAATGCAGATATTGAGTCTAATTACATGCAGCTAAGGTCACCCAAATACTTGGACTAGTCTGATGATACAGGAGAAAATCAAGATAATAGAGCAATTTTAAAGACAGTAAACCCATGGGGAGAAAACATAGAGCAATTTCCAACTGCAGTATTAAAAAGACAAAGAAAACCATTTAAAAAAATACAACACCCAACACGCAGAAATGTTATTTCTCTCAATGTTTGGTCATTATTACATCGTTATGGAATTTGGTTTAGAGTCTTTTGTTTGGCACCTGAAGTCTTGAGTGTCAGGAATGACTTCATTACAGCTGCCTCCAGTTTAAGAGTCAGAAAAGTTAATTAAACGAACTTTTAAAATAGATTTCTGACGGCATTTGTGGTAAGAAATGAGCACTAACAAGTGAAAAGTCGCTCAGAGTTAAGCTGCATAAAATGGGGAGACTTTTTTTTAAAATGTGCAGGATAGTTATATTCTATTATGTCTTCTGGTAATTCTTGTTTTACTGCTCATTAGGAGATTTTTAGAATCCCAATCTATTGAATAAGCATTGTGGTGACTTTGGAAGTTGTGTATCTCAACCTTGTGTTCTGTCGAGCTCTCTGGTAGAATCCTCCTGAAAATTCACAGATACAAATTTCAGACACACACACGTTTGAAAATTCAAAACAATGTTCTTTATACCGAAAATTCAAATAAACGAAGCACTCTTTTGGTATAGCAAAGAGCACTCGTCTCCAAACAAGCTGGTAATTTGTACAAGTCCCTTATAAGTTCTGAGATACTTAGCTTGCAGCTGTGAGGCAATTCAAAGTCCTTCTTTCACAAAGTGAAACACACTTTGCTCTGGTTTAGTTTCAAACCGGGGGAAAATCAGCACACAAAGGTCGAAGTCAGCAAGGCAGTCACGAAACACAACGATCAGATAATCCTCCACAATGGCCAAACCCACAGGCTGCTATTTATAAGCAGCCTCACTAATTACCACAGCCCCACCCAACCACAGGTGGCCTCATTTTCTTTGATAATAATCTCTCAGTTGTTGTTGCCTATGCATCGCTCTCCGCATGCGTGGCTGTATCATTAACTCTTGTTCTGAATCCAAGGAGGTGCTAGATAATTGATCTCCTTCTGAGCTGTCTGCCACACTCTCCTCCTCCCTGTCACTCATGTCTTCTTGGTCAGAGGAGCCTTCATCAGCAGATTCCACCGGGAGCAAAACAGGCCTGTGTCATGTGGATGTCTCCCCCACATCCACAGTCCTTGGGGCAGGAGCTGGGCCAGAGCTAACCACAACAACCTTGGTAACTTGAAAATAGGTGGATGTCAGTCAACTCTCAGAATTCCCCAGTCAACACATCACAAGGATGCTGCAATGGCATACAGTAAGTGCAAGGGCGATTTGCAAGTTCCCCCTTTTCAAGATTGTTGTAATTTCAAACAATCACTAAATAAATGGTTGTAAGCAGGGGTGAAATCTCCCGGTTCGCTCCTGCCTGTCAGTTATCGGAGAACTGGTCATATCAAAGGTTTGGGTTAGGGTTAGGGGGCCTGGCCTCTCCTCGACTCAAAGAGATAAAATTTCCCAATCTATTAACTATTATTAAACATCCAAAATACAGTGGTACCTCTACCTAAGAACGCTTCTACTTAATGTTCTGTCTGGGTCACTCCAGAAGCCAAGACCAACCCAAAAAGAGAAGCCAAACACACCGGTAAAAGGCAAAGGCAGTTTATAAAATTCAAGAAAAACACAGGTAACAGAAAATGTCCTTACAAACAGGAAAATGCTGTATCTTCAGATATATCCACGAAGGCAAAAGTCCATGCAGCAATACAGGATTCTTGCTGCCAATCCGAGGCTGTAGATAGCAGACCTACACCTCCCACGGGTCTTCCAAACTGCTGGGCCACAAGCCAGGAACAGAGACGCGGAGAACAAAGCAGGACACCGTAACTCCAATTGATAACACTCCACATGGCTTCTGTTCTGTCTGGGTTTTCCCAGACCTCAACACCAACTGAAAAAACAGCCAGACACTCTGGTAAAAGCCAAAAGTATTTTATAGCTGGAAAAAATAAGCACAAAGGAAAATCTGTCTTCACAACAGACAGGCTATAATACGTTACAGCAGGGTCCTGATGTCCAGTCAATACCACAAGCTTCTTGCTGGCACACCCCCCCAAGGTTTCAATAGTCCAAGGCACAAACCAGGATTGTAAGCCACCAAAGTTCACAGACAGGTCTCACGAATCTCCAAGATAAAACTCCACAAGCCAAGAAGGGTGGGTCCGCCTTTTATCCTTTCCCAAGAGCACCACACCCAAACCCAGCTGTGACCTCTAATGCTGGAAATACTTAGCCAATTGAGTCCGTCTCTGATTAGCTCTCCTTTGTCGCATATCTATGATGTCTTGAGCATTTTCCCCTAAGGAATCCAGGCTGCTTGCTGGGGAGAGCTCCCCCTGGTGGAACTCTGGCTGTCCTTCTTCTTCAGCCTGGGATTCCTCTTCCTCGTCAGTCTGCACCTCCTGTTCCTCAGCCTCTCCCTCTGAGCTGGAAACCGACAGAAGGTCAGCCATTCCCGGAGGGGTCCCAGACTGAACCACAACAGCTTCAAGGGCTTGCCTGCCTTTTAAACCCTGCTGATGAGGACCACACCCAAGCCCAGCTGTTTCTAATTCAATGGTGATAATATTTCTTTAACTGCTCCTTTCTTTGCTCTGAACGTCTCTGTCGCATGTCAATGACAGCTTGTGCGTCATCACCTAATGACTCCAAGCTACTGACTGGGGAGAGCCCCCCCCCCCCCCCCGGAGCTCTCATGCTCTTCTCCTTCATCCCATTCCTGACTCTCCTCTCCCCCGTCCGACTGCTCAGCCCCCTCCTCTTCACTGTTATCCTCCTCCGGGCATGGAGCCAGCAGAGACACAGCTGGTCCCTGAGCAGCCTCAGGCTGAACCACAACACTTAAGAACTTTTCTAGATAAGAACTGGGCATTCAATATTTTTTTTGCCTCTTCTTAAGAACCATTTTCTACTTAAGAACCCAAACCTGGAAAAAATTCCCAGAAATTTGAGAGCAGCACGAAGTCCCGGCCAGTTTCCTGCCATTCCCTCTGGGTTTCTCTCTCTGGCGCAGTGTATGGGAGGCAGCCTCGCGCCGGGTGAATGGGAGGCGTTTGCTCCTCCTCACTGCCTCAGAGTCCCTCTTTTTTTTTTTTTAAGTCTTAAAATTTGGATTTTTTTGATTCCCCTCACCTCATCTTCTTCCTTCAGCAGCGACTGTCCTCCTCCTCTTCTTCCTCCTCCTCCACCCAGCTTTTATTTCTTTCCTAATGGGTTTGCACGCATTATTTGCTTTTACATTGATTCCTAGGGGAAAAATTGCTTCTACTTACAAACTTTTCTACTTAAGAACCTGGTCACGGAATGAATTAAGTTCTTAAGTAGAGGTACCACAGTGCAGAATGCAGCTGCGAGAGCAATCATGGGCTTCCCTAGGTATGCCCATGTTACACCAACACTCCGCAGTCTGCATTGGTTGCCGATCAGTTTCCGGTCACAATTCAAAGTGTTGGTTATGACCTTTAAAGCCCTTCATGGCATTGGACCAGAATATCTTCAGGAGTGGTCAATGCGTTTGCCCAGGTTCGCCTGGTGCACCAGTTGCGGCCCTATTTGGACCGGG
Organism: Erythrolamprus reginae; assembly: GCF_031021105.1. Taxonomy (NCBI): domain Eukaryota; kingdom Metazoa; phylum Chordata; class Lepidosauria; order Squamata; family Dipsadidae; genus Erythrolamprus; species Erythrolamprus reginae. Next base: position 10,008,040 of record NC_091955.1, on the reverse strand, counting down.
AGTCACTGCTCACAGTCACTCATGCCCTCATCACCTCGAGGCTTGACTACTGTAACGCTCTCTACATGGGGCTACCTTTGAAAAATGTTCGGAAACTTCAGATCATGCAGAATGCAGCTGCAAGAGCTATCATGGGCTTTCCCCAAAATGCCCATGTTACACCAACACTCCACAGTCTGCATTGGTTGCCGATCAGATTCCGGTCACAATTCAAAGTGTTGGTTATGACTGGATCCTGGAATATATTCTATCCTGTCTTGGAAGCATCTGCTATCCAAATACTAAAGCTTTGAAATAATTGTTTGTGACAAAGTTTGGAGAGAATCAAAGCTTGTGGGTAGGAAAGACAACATAAAAAGGCAATACCCTAAAGCCACATCTGGAATTAACATCATCCTCATCCAGCCAGCCCTTGCACACAAGGACGTGAGATAGAAAGGAACAAGTGTGAGTGGCACATTTGTTACACGTAAATCCCTTGGACCTTGCATTTTTCTCTTCCATCTTCGGAGCAATACAAAGGCTTCCAAAACAAGGCATAACCTTGATGGCATAGCTGTGGTTGCCATCTTGACTTTCCTAAGGACATTTTGTGTTTCATCTTCCAAAGCAGTGGAAGTCAGAAAAACCTCTGTGGTGTTTTCAAGGCTTCACGGAAACGCTCTCTACATGGGGCTACCTTTGAAGAGTGTTCGGAAACTTCAGATCGTGCAGAATGCACCCGCGAGAGCAATCATGGGCTTTCCCAGATAGTGTTTCATCAACACTCTGCGCCTTGCACCAGCTGCCGATCAATTTCCGGTCACAATTCAAAGTGTTGGTAATGACCTATAAAGCACTACGTGGCATCGGACCAGAGTACCTACGAGACCGCCTTCTGCTGCACGAATCCCAGCGGCTGATTAGGTCCCACAGAGTTGGCCTTCTCCGGGTCCCATCAACAAAACAATGCCCTCTGGCGGGACCCAGGGGAAGAGCCTTCTCTGTGATGGCCCCAGCCCTCTGGAATCAACTCCCCCCAGAGATTCGAACTGTTCCTACCCTCCTCGCCTTCCGTAAAATGTTGAAGACTCGCCTTTGCCGCCAGGCGTAGGGGAATTAACCTCCCCCCTCCTTTTTTCGCTGACCTTTATTAAGTTTATGTTCAGTCGGACTGAGTGTGTATGATTGTGTAACAGATAGGTTTTTATAATAATGTATTTTAAATTAGTTTTTAATATTAAATTTGTATTTATATTGTATTGCTGTTATGTTGTGAGCCGCCCTGAATCTTCGGAGAGGGGCGGCATACAAATCTAATAAATTATTATTATTAATTATTATGCTGATTATTTTTTGGGTGACAAGTGAGAGAGTCATACTTCCAAACAGCCATAAAAACAACAATCTATTTTTTTTTAAAGCAAGAAACTAACCCTTTTTCTCTCTAGTGCAGTGATGGCGAACCAAAGGGGTTACCTTTGAAGAGTGCTCGGAAACTTCACATAATGCTGAATGCAGCTGCGAGAGCAATCATGGGCTTTCCCAGATATGCCCATGTTTCATCAACACTCCGCGCCTCGCACCGGCTGCCGATCAATATCCGGTCACAATTCAAAGTGTTGGTAATGACCTATAAAGCCCTACATGGCATCGGACCAGAGTACCCATGAGACTGCCTTCTGCTGCACAAATCCCAGGTTGAATGTGTATAATTTTAGAAGAGCTGTGTGTGTACATTCACATACAGTTTATATAGTAGATAATGTATATTTTTCTGTGCCTGTGTGTAATATGTATGTACACATATGGCATAATGAATGTATCCCCTTCTCTGACCATTAAGAGTTATGTGTGGTTGTGATTGTATAGTATTGATTGCTTTTTAAGATAGCGGGTTTTTAGTCATAGTTTTAACTATTACTTTTGTATTGCACTGTTTTATTGCTGTTGCGAGCCGCCCCGAGTCTTCGGAGAGGGGCGGCATACAAGTCTAATAAATTATTATTAATTAAATTATTATTATATGTACATAATATATATAGAATTAAAGAGTATATTTTGGATGTTCAGTAATGGTAAATAGAAAGGGAAATTGTATCTCTTTGAGGCGAGGAGAGGCCAGGCACCCTAACCCAAACCCTTGACGTGAGTGACGTCAAGTTGGCCACCTTTAAGCCAGTCACATGACCTTTAAGCCATCCCCGGTCACATGATCGTCAATCCACTCCCACCTGGTCACATGGCTGGCAAGCCACACTCACAAAATAAGACATGCCCAAAGTGTGATAGTAAAAAAATTTGCAGTCCTTCAGTGTACACCAGGGTGATTCAACAGGAAAATATATATATATAACTCTTCCTTGGTTCAAGCTGAGAGGAGGAGAACCTGTAGTCTAGAGGTTAAATCTACAGCCTTACAGGCAGACTCCCTAGTTTCAAATCCTCGTAAGGGTATGGCTAGCTGATGAGAGCAAAATAAGCTTGAAATAGATCTATAATAGTCTCCCTTTCTTTTCATTATCAGCAAAAATATGTTACACATGCGCAAACGTGCGTGCTTGAAATTGCATTCTAGTTTTATGAGACAGCCCACCTTTGTCCAACACTGAGTAAACATGTTATCTCTAAATCTAGTTACTTGTTTGACAAACACCACAAAGAAAGCAAAAATGAACCGGGTACCATTTTGTGAACACAGATGTCCTCAGAAAAGGGGTGAAGGAAAGCCAAGACGGCAACCAACCACAACCATGCGATCAAGGCCATGTCATTTTTTGCCTGGCTTTGCATTGTTGCTCAGATGCAGGAAGAAGAAGAAAAAAAGGCAACGCCCAAGAGATGTACGTGGAACAAATGTACAATTCACACTTGTTCCTTTTTAACTCATGTCCTTGTGTGTCACAGTTGGTTAAATGCTCTGAATTCCGGAATGGCTTTGAATAAATATATATTTTTTAAATATATATATATATTGACTTTCCTTCCCACAAGCTTTGATTTTCTCCAAACTTTAATTATCGCAAACTATTTCAAAGGTTAGCCTGAGGATAGCAGATGCTTGCAAGACAGAATAAGGCATATTCTGGAGTCCAAATAGAATAGAATAGAATAGAATAGAATTTTTATTGGCCAAGTGTGATTGGACACACAAGGAATTTGTCTTGGTGCATATACTCTCAGCGTACATAAAATAAAATATACATTTGTCAAGAATCATGTGGCACAACACTTAATGATTGTCATAGGGGTCAAATAAGCAATGAAGAAGCAATATTAATAAAAATCTTAGGATATAAGCAACAAGTTACAGTCATACAGTCAACATGGGAGGAAATGGGTGATAGGAATGATGAGAAAAACTAGTAGAATAGAAGTGCAGATTTAGTAGAAAGTCTGACAGTGTTGAGGGAATTATTTGTTTAGTAGAGTGATGGCGTTCGGAAAAAAAATGTTCTTGTGTCTAGTTGTCTTGGTGTGCAGTGCTCTGTAGCGACGTTTTGAGGGTAGGAGTTGAAACAGTTTGTGTCCAGGATGTGAGGGGTCAGTAAATATTTTCCCCGCCCTCTTTTTGACTCATGCAGTATACAGGTCCTCAATGGAAGGCAGGTTGGCAGCAATCGCTTTTTCTGCAGTTCTGATTGTCCTCTGAAGTCTGTGTCGGTCCTGTTGGGTTAGGGTTATTAGCACTATTCCTATTAAGGGAATAGTGCTAATAAGCCAATTGGCTTGTGTTTCTCTCCTTGTTTTGAACAGGATAAAGACAGAATAGCTGTGTGAGGAAAACAAATCCTCAAAACCTCATTTGAACTATCACACGGCCTGATATTATACGTACACACCACAATCCAGAGTTGGATGAGAGTAAAAGAAAGGCCTCTCAAGCATCCTTAAACTCTGTGAGGTCAACCGATATTTCACGTCAGCAGAGTAAGAGGAAGCGAGCCAAGAGATTAAAATTGCCCTCCGCTATATTGCCTTGTAAGAATAATTCATCAGGTGCTGTGACACCCTGGTTATTTTCCATCTGTTGGAGCAGGGCATCTGTTAAGGCTCAGTGCGCCAGGCTGTTGATTCTGGACCCAAAACTACTACTAGCTGGCAGGCCCAACGCTCGAGCGATTTAACCGTGCAAGATAGATGAAATGGCTTCCAACGTACACCTAAGGAGCCCCTCAGCAGAGCAAACATTGATTTTGGAGGAGAGCTTTTCTCCCCACACCCCCAATCTCTCTTTCTACGCCCCAGGCCAAAAGCCTGTAAATAGGATCCCTATATTCCCGCTTTAATAGCTGTCCATTCTGGAGGTTGAAGCAAACTGCGAAGGAGTGGAACTGCCAAGAGGACCAACCTCCCTTGCTAGTGGTTGTACACCACTTAAAAATGAGGTAAGGGATAGGAGGCAGCCCAGCTCACATGGGTGGCCCTTGACAGCTGATTCACTAAGTGCGTTCTATGCTCAGCAGACCAGCACAGGCTCATAAATCAAGGAGCTGTGAGATATATATATATATATATATATATATATATATATATATATATATATATTCCTGAAGTAACTTGTTTGCTTTATTTATTTGGAAAAACTCAGTAACTGCCCTCTCCACAGCTCACACTAATGGAGGCTTGGTGGAGAATGTTTAGTCTTAACAGCATGAGGTTTCCTCCGCTGGCTTATGAACCGCGCTCCGAAGAGAGACACACTGATCCTAAATTGTGATAAATATACACTTTGAGATAAGCCATCGCTCCTTCGGATTGGGACTGACCTCATTATCAACTATCAGAGTTTGTTTGTTTGTTTGTTTGTTTGTTTGTTTGTTTGTTTGTTTATTTATTTATTTGATTTGATTTGATTTGATTTGATTTGATTTGAATGCCGCCCCTCTCCGTAGACTCGGGGCGGCTCACAGCAGTAATAAACAATATATAACAAATCTAATAATTTAAAAGAAACACTAAAAGCCCCATTATTAAAAGCAAACATACACACAAGCATACCATACATACCTGTATAGGCCCAGGGGAGATATCTCAATTCCCCCATGCCTGACGACAAAGGTGGGTTTTGAGGAGTTTACGAAAGGCGAGGAGGGTGGGGGCAGTTCTAATCTCTGGGGGGAGCTGGTTCCAGAGGGTCGGGGCCACCATAGAGAAGGCTCCTCCCCTGGGTCCCGCCAAACGGCATTTTTTAGTCGATGGGACCCGGAGAAGGCCGACTCTGTGGGACCTAATCGGTCGCTGGGATTCGTGCAGCAGAAGGCGGTCTCGGAGATATTCTGCTCCGGTGCCATGAAGGGCTTTATAGATCATAACCAACACTTTGAATTGTGCCCGGAAATTGACCGGCAACCAATGCAGACTGTGGAGTGTTGGTGTGACATGGGCATATTTGGGAAAGCCCATGATTGCTCTCGCAGCTGCATTCTGCACGATCTGAAGTTTCCGAACACTTTTTAAAGGTAGCCCCATGTAGAGAGCGTTACAGTAGTCGAGCCTTGAGGTGATGAGGGCATGAGTGACTGTGAGCAGTGAGTCCCGGTCCAAATACACTTTGAGATAAGCCATCGCTCCTTCGGAATGGGACAGACCTCGTTATCAACTATCAGAGTTGTCAACATGTTGAACCAATAACACAAATTGAGCATTGTTGGAACTGAGACGGAGCCATATTTAGAGATGCAACTGTGGGAACATGGCGGCAGGCTCAAGGAAAAGGGGTGAATTAAAACATGCTGGGGAGTCAAAATGGCTGAGGTGAATTATGTCAGGATGAGGGTAATTAATGTCCGTTTGAATATGAAATCATCCCGGAGGTGATGGATTGAGAGTGCAGTCATTTGTTCTCAAAGCAAGATTTCTTTTTATTATAAAAGTACAAAATTAAATATGTCACAAGGGACAAATGAAAAATACATCTTCACGGGAATGAATTAAAGCAAAATGGAGACAGGCATAAAGACGGATGTGAGGTATAATGACGTAGCAGGATTTTACATCATAATAGGAGTGTTAAATCCTTGCTGGAAGAAGGACTGCACTCTTATGGTGAGTAACGGTTCTTTTATTAACATTGAATAACGGTTACAGAACTTAAACCAAAGACAACATGGCCGTGCCTGGCAGCTATATATATACCGGGCTGCCAGGCTCAGCCAACCAATCACATTACGGTATTCTCCCGCCCAAAGAATAGGGGGCGGATACAAGGCTTAACTGTCCTCTGGACACAACAAGGAGGATCTAATAAAACACACACACAGTTAACTATTTAATTACTGAATGTCGCTGAATGTCTCTGGGGCTGTCAATATTCAGCGTGACAAATTAGGCCACCCCGAAAGGGGGTGAATTAGGCCGGAAAACTGGAGAGTCAAAATGGCGGACAATGATTATTCACCAAGTGAATCCAAACCACAACAGCATGTCACCCTTCCCATCTTCCAAATCACGTCGGTGTTGTGTCAGTTTGAGGAATTCATGTAGCATACTTGTAATTCATGGAATTTGTCCAGGGCAAAACAAACCCATGGGATTAAATATTATGTTCAGATGACTTGAACTGGTAGCAGCCAAAAAAGGAAACAAACACACACTGTTTAAAAATACACAATTTTTTTTCCCCACAATGAAGGAATCCGGAACATCTGACGCATTTATACCCTTTAATAAAATGATTAACTAGGAAATGAGGTCATCTGTTTTTCTTTTTAAGGTCCACTACTTTTGTTTACATACCCAGGTGACAGTTGAAATGTCTTCATCAATCTCTCCAAATATTTCTTTTCTCACCTCTGATGAGGTTGCATTCCATGTTCAGCTCAGACTAATAGGATGTCTCACAAAGCATCATTGCCCACTTTGTCTAGAGTGTTAGAAATGTTTTTTGCATTTCTATTGAGCAGCTTTTGAAGCTTCTAAAATTATAAACAAAGCAGCTGTCTGTCTCATGTGTCACTCAATCATACTACACCAGGGATGTCCCACCTTGGCAACTTTAAGACCTGTGGTTTTCAATGCCCAGAATTCCCCAGCCAGCCTCGTTCTTATTGGTATCATTATCATGGTTAACGTGGTTGTTATGATTATTTATTTATTTATTTGATTTATTTGATTTTTATGCCGCCCTTCTCCTTAGACTCAGGGCAGCTTACAACATGTTAGCAATAGCACTTTTTAACAGAGCCAGCCTATTGCCCCCATAATCTGGGTCCTCATTTTGCTGACCTTGGAAGGATGGAGTCTGCGGAGAGGGGCGGCATACAAATCTAAATAATTAATAAATAAATAAATAAATAAATAAGAGACAGACAGACAGAAAGACAGAGAAAAGGAAAGAGAGAGAAAGAAAGAGAGAAAGAAAGGGAGAGAGAGAGACAGACAGACAGAGAGAAAGAAAGAGAGAGAGAAGGAGAGAGAGAGAGAGACAGACAGACAGAGAGAGAAAGAGAGACAGACAGAGACAGAGAGAAAGAAAGAAAGAGAAAGAGAGAGAAAGAAAGAGAGACAGACAGAGAAAGAGAGAGAGAGACAGACAGAGAGAGACAGAGAGAGACAGAGAGAAAGAAAGAAAGAGAGAGAGAAAGAGACAGACAGAGAAAGAGAGAGAGAGAGACAGACAGAGAGAGACAGACAGAGACAGAGAGAAAGAAAGAGAGAGAGAGAGAGACAGACAGACAGAGAGAGAAAGAGAGACAGACAGACAGAGAGAGACAGAGAGAAAGAAAGAGAGAGAGAAAGAGAGACAGACAGAGGAAGAGAGAGAGAGAGACAGACAGAGAGAAACAGAGAGAGACAGAGAGAAAGAAAGAGAGAGAGACAGACAGACAGACAGAGAAAGAGAGAGAGAAAGACAGAGAGAAAGAAAGAAAGAAAGAAAGAAAGAAAGAAAGAACGTCTTTCCCTGTCGCCATTTATCTTTGGTTCTGTTTGATCTTCTTTAATTACTGTACAGTTCTGTTTATCTTTTAAGGAGGTTAAGGGGTCTTAACCGAGTCTACGGAGAGGGGCGGCATACAAATCCAATAAATAAATAAATAAAATAAAGGGGGTTTGGGGAGATATTTTTCAAGTTCTCATTTGGGAGCTTCCCATAGGGGGCCTCTACAGCTGTCTGCGCCACTACGGCTCTAGGTTAGATGAGAGCAAATCTTACGGAAAGACCATTAAACTCTTCTTTTATTTACAAAAGCTTCTAAAACGGTTGAAGCCAAGACTATCAGCTGTCAAACATTGGAATCTGCGACACGATGGAGAGAATTTCCTGGTTCCTGCTGGTTTTCTAGGAATGATATCAGGTTAGTGACTTCGTTTTAGATCAAGCTTTGTCGTCCAGTCCCCAAAGGGGACAGTTTTCCTTCTACCTCGTTCATCTGCCAAAACGTACAAGGAATTCCTCGTTCATCTGCCTCGTTCATCTGCCTCGTTCATCTGCCTCGTTCATCTGCCTCGTTCATCTACCTCGTTCATCTGCCAAAACGTACAAGCATTCCTTGACAGCTTTTTTCCACTTGAACCCAACGAGCTTTTGAAAGGAGAAGGGCTAGGACTGTAATGCTGAAATGCTTTAAACCTTAACTAATTTGGGTAAAATACGACTCTGGGCATAGCTGAAAGAAGAGCTGGATTAATGATGCTGAGAGAAATGATCTCATGGGCGGTTTTGAGCCAAATGGTCACTTAGAATGAGAGCGGATGGTTTAGCTTCTCCATCACACAGCTCGTTTTGCTACCCTACACTCAACAAACTCCGGAAGCTATGAGCAACCCAAAAAGATAAGCCAGACACACCGGTAGAATCCAAACACAGTTTTATAATGGTAAAGAGAAAAGAAGCCAACAGAAAATGTCCTTACAAATCAGGAAAACACTGGAACTCCAAATAGATACATGAAGGCAATTGTTCAGACAGAAACACAGGATCCTGAATGCCAAGACGAGGCTGTTGAGATAACAGACATACACCTCCCACGGGTCTTCAAGACTGCTGGTCCACGAGCCAGGAACAGAAACGCTGAGAGACAATGCAGATAACAGCAACACCACTCTGATAACACTCCACGCTGCCGAAAGAGTTTGCCTGCCTTATAAACCCTTCCCTGCTAATGAGGACCACACCCAACCCCCTGGTGTTCCTCATTCAACGCTGATAATATTTCTTCAATTGATTCCTCCTTTGATCTATGCGTCTCTGTCGCATACTAATGACAGCTTGTGCTTCGTCATCCAATGACTCCAGAGACTCCAAGCTACTGGCTTGAGAGAGCCCCTCCCCAGGGCTCCCAGGCCTTTCTTCCTTGTCACTTTCCTCTCTGCTCTCATCCTCCCCCGGGCATGGAGCCAGCAGAGACGCAGCTGGTCTTTCATCTGACTCAGGCTGAACCACAACAATGATGAAGATTATACAGGAGATACTCATAGTAAAATATATCTAAGAAATAATAGAAAAGAAGATAAAGGAATAGAACATATCAATGAAAGAATAGAAGAAGAGATATAGGAGTAGAAGAAAGGTATAGGAGATATAGGAGAGCAATAGGACAGGGGATGGAAGGCACTCTAGTGCACTTGTACTCGCCCCTTACTGACCTCTTAGGAATCTGGATAGGTCAACCATAGATAATCTAAGGGTAAAGTGTTGGGGGTTTGGGGATGACACTATGGAGTCCGGTAATGAGTTCCACCCTTCAACAACTCGGTTACTGAAGTCATATTTTTTACAGTCAAGTTTGGAGCAGTTAATATTAAGTTTAAATCTGTTGTGTGCTCTTGTGTTGTTGTGGTTGAAGCTGAAGTAGTCACCGACGTGCAGGACGTTGCAGCATATGATCTTGTGGGCAATACTTAGATCTTGTTTAAGGCGTCTTAGTTCTAAGCTTTCTAGGCCCAGGATTGAAAGTCTAGTCTCGTAGGGTATTCTGTTTAGGGTGGAGGAGTGAAGGGCTCTTCTGGTGAAGTATCTTTGGACATTTTCAAGGGTGTTAATGTCTGAGATGCGATATGGGTTTCAAACAGGTGAGCTGTATTCGAGGATGGGTCTGGCAAAAGTTTTGTAAGCTCTGGTAAGCAGTGTGAGATTGCCAGAGCAGAAGCTACATAGGATTAGGTTTACAATTCTTGAAGGCTTCTTGGCTATGTTGTTGCAGTGGGTTTTGGCACTTAATCCATGCTGATGGATGGCAGTTCTCAGGTGGAAGAAATCTTTCCTAATTCAAGCTTGGAGATGATGGGGTTGCATCTGAGATCTACCACCAGCGAAATACGTGCTCAGTAAGTCGCAATGCTACTTGTGTTATATTGGCCTTCCAATAGGCGTTGTCTACTGTTAATCCAGTAATATTTTTCACTTTGAACCAACCATCATGGTGACATTTCAGAGAATTAGAAATCTCAATTGCCATTGTGGAAAGCCTCCCTTCCTACGAGAATGAAATACTTTGGAGAAATATTAAGAGTCAGAATATTATATTTCCTTAAAAGAGAAATGGAGAAACATAGTTTAGAGAGAGAAACCTGTCTAAACTGAGGAGGCCAGCTTTTACAAATGCAGATTTGGTAATCCATTCAGAAAGACTGGGTCAAGACAGAAACTCAGATAAGCATCAAACAAAAGTTTGACAAAATTAGCTCGGAAAAACATGTAGGATTTGCATTTCCCCTTTTGCCTATAGAGCCAGCTATGACCCCTACATGACCCCATAGGAATCTAACAACAGCCAATAGAATATTAAAGGACACGTTCTTGCACAGGAAGAGGAAGCTTGAGGTGCTGCAAAGTCCCTGATCAAGACAATGTCTTCAGAGGGGCTAAGAGCAACCCAGCCGTGTGGGGTCACTCACGAACGCGAATCCTAGAAAGAAGAAGACTTGGGCACATTCTCTCTCTGGGTGATGTGACACAGTATTGAGCCGTGTACCTCTTTTTATTTGCGAGCATAAGCAGATGGGGATAATTACACGTACATGTCAAGTGATATACAAACATCCAATAACATAACTTCAAACATGACATATCTTTGAGTCCTTCCTTTCCCCAGATATCACAAACCAATTTCCTTGAATAATGTCCTTTGAGCAAATGTTTCTCACACCTAATTTCTCTGAAGCCTTCTTCCTTATCACAACCAATCTCCTTTTATCACAGTCTCGTCCTGTTTTGCTTCAGGCAATGTAAATTTCCCCCTTTGATCGTATAACGTCCTGTTTGGAGTGATGTATACTTGTTTATCAGTGAGATGTTTATTGAACCCTTTTATGGTCAGTTGTCTTCCTGTTGCAAATTTCACCAGAAATACAGACTAAGCAAGTTAATTCCGTCCTATCCTGGCTGTAATAAAATCAGGGTAAGCAGAGCACTTTTATGCTAGAGGTCCAGATATATATAATATGATATATTCCTATTCTAACATTCATGTTACACTGCAACAGAAGCTCAAATACAAAGCCCAAAGAAAGTATAAAAATGCACCCACCCTCAACTCCAATTGGTCAGCTGCCCAGAATCACCTGTGGTCAATAAATTGGCCTCCAGACTCCGTTTTATCTCCGGTGCTTTTCTCCCAGGTTTGAACTGAACCAGATGGATATTCCAACACCTGAAATCTTTGGGATGGATTTTACACAAGCTCCTAGAGCCTGGAATGACGTTGGAATGACATCAACAAAATCATGGAGGAGTCCTTATTTTGTGTCCTTATTTTGAAACGATGGCTCGCTTAGGAGCTCAAATAACCACTTCTTATTTAATGAGTGCTTTTAGAGGTTGTAAAATGTTTTTATTATACTGTTTATTTGTTCTACGCCACCCAGAGTCCAGAAGGAGTTGGACAGTTTATAAATTTAAAAAATTAAATTAATTAAATTAAATTAATTTATCAGGCAGGGTTCAAGAACCAAGTCGAAGGAGGGCCATCTGAAAGCATGTGAGACTTCTGTAGGCATGGAGAAGAAAAATCCACCACATGCCCATGAAATTCATACTTCTGGTTGGGTTCAGCATTTCTTTATAATAGTTAAAAGGTCAAGGGGGAGAGCTTTTTCTCCTTTGAGTTGCCGTCAGGCCTGTTTTGAGAAGGTGTGAAGAAGGTATCACTTATAAATTAGTTGGCGGCTGTCAAAAATGTTCTTGGATAGCTTGGCCTGGCGTCTTAGAGAAAAGAAAGGGGGGGCATATTCGGTGTAGGTAAGTATGGAAAAATAAATGAAAAACTAACCCCTGATACCACGGCGTATATTTCTGCGACCACATCAGAGCTCTTGAGTGACCTTCTAAGGTAGAGGGGTTGAGGGAATCTACTATGGAGATGTAATGGGTTTGAATGGTTTCGAGGATATAGAACAAGGCAACAGTTGTCAAAACCTGAGACATGACTGCTTCAGGGGTGTCAAATTATTGCTCCTCAGCGGGATGAAGCCACACTCCAAGGCCAGGAGCTTGTAGGTTTTGGCACATGCCTTATCCATTCCTGGCACACGCGACCTTCTGGTTGAAAGGGAATCTTGGTCTCCATACTGTTTAAAACTGCACCTTGATTTGGATTATAATAATAGGACCATATTTGGAGGGTTCTTCTCAAAAGGGATGGGAGGGAAGGGGGACTTCAATGACCGATCAGGCCAAGATTTGACAATCAGGTGGAGCATGGTGACCACTAAACAAACGTCTCAAAGGTGAGACACAATGAAGCTACAAGCCAAATTTCTTGGTCAAGAGTTTTAACTTGTTTTGAGCTGTTTTCTCTGAGAGGACCGTGATACCAACTGATATCCAGTTGTACATCTCCACCCCATGTCCAGTCAATGAAGCAGTGGAAGTGATTGTTTTATGAAATTACTAATTTAAATTGTAATTAGATTGGTGGGCATTGGATTTGTTATTATGTACTGTTTTTTATTATTGTTGTGAGCTGCCACGAGTTTGCGGAGAGGGGGGGCATATAAATCCAATAAATCTAATCTAATCTAATCTAATCTAATTACGAAGCCTAAGTTTGATGCAAAACCTAAAATGCACAGCTCAACATATTGTAATTTTTTCAATACATCCTACTGTATGACAGTAATGGTGAATCTTCTTTGGTTCCTGTGCCAAAAGGGCAGTGATGGGCTACCAAAACTTTTACTACCACACTGTGGGCATGGCTTATGCATTTTGTTTCAACATCTTTCAGTGGAAATTGGGTACTCTGGGGTGGAGCTCCAAATTTTGCTACCGGAACTGCGTTCCTGACCGTCCCCGTAGGAGCCCATCACTGCAAAAGGGTGTGTGTGTATGTGCTAGCACACACAAGTGCACATACCCACACCCATTCCCTACACCCAGGGGTGGGCAAGCAGGCAGGATGGGGTGGAAAAACAGTTCTACCGGCGGAAATGAAAATGTGTGTGCAGCTCTGGCTGATCGGCGGCTGTCACTTCCTGGATTACTGCTCTCAGCTCGGCTCTCCTTTGTTCTCCTGCTGCTGCTGCGTCTGCGCTCCTTGCTTTTTTCCTCTTTCCTCCTTCCTGGCCTCGGATGAGCTTCCCTCTCTGCTGCCCGGCTCCCCTCCAGCCTCATGCGGCCACCTTCCACCTGAGGTGCAAGCAGAAGTTGTGGGTGGAAGCGGTGCTGGCAGCATTTATGCTTCTGGCAGCACCCGTTTGCCTAACTACCCAGCTTGAGGCGGGTGACCCAGGAAGGAGAGTGTGGAAAACATGAAGCAAATTGTCACCCCAGCGAGCGACATTGGTGAGGTTGTAAGTCGAGGACTGAACAGTTCACTTGACCAATGATGATCGTTCAAGCCACTCCCGCCTGGTCACATAGCCGGCAAGCCACTCCTACCCAGTCACATGAGCATTAAACCACACCCACAGTGTGGCAGTAAAAATTTTGGCTGCCCATTACTGCCTACACTAGTGTGACCAGACGTCCTGCTTTTAGTGGGACAGTCACACTTTTTCATTATTTGTCCCGCATCCCGCGCCTTTTGAAAAATGTCCCGGTTTTTTTCCTCCCAACCAGCCCCCTTGGAAAGAGGCTGGAGGGAGGGGATTCTGAGCTCTCCGCTGCTGCCTCACCCTCCCTGCCCCAAAGCATCTTGTCCGGAGGTCTCTGTGTTTACTTCCAGCCAGCTATGCAGGATCTTTGCTCGCCCGTTTCCCTCACCCCGCCTCCTCTCCTGCCTTCACCTCCACCCAGGCACCATCGGGGCACGGAAGCTGGGCGGCTCCTCTGCTGCAGACGTCCCGCCCGTCGGCCTCTGGGACATTGTGATTAAACACCTTCTACACTGTTATGAAACTACAGTGTTTCCTCAATTTTCACGGGGGATGCGTTCTGAGACTGCCCTCGAAAGTCAAATTTCCGCGAAGTAGAGATGCGGAAGTAAATACACTATTTTTGGCTATGGACAGTATCACAAGCCTTCCCTTAACACTTTAAACCCCTAAATTGCAATTTCCCATTCCCTTAGCAACCATTTAGATCATTACTCAACATGTTTATTTATTAAAGTTTATTAAAAAAAATATTTATTAAAGTCGGATGAAAGTTTGGCATTGACATATGACGTCATCGGGCAGGAAAAAACCGTGGTATAGGGAAAAAACCCGCAAAGTATTTTTTAATTAATATTTTTGAAAAACCGTGGTATAGACTTTTCGCGAAGTTCGAACCCGCGAAAATCGAGGGAACGCTGTAATCCTAAATTTGAATTTAACACATAAAACTTTCCTTACTTTTGACCACCAATAGTAGGCCTCAAAAAATCTCTAGCATTTCAGTATATACTTTGGCTGCTCAATCATCACTTTTTCAATTAGGGATAAAACAGCTTAGGTAAATTTGCCAAAATTTCTTGTTCCTTAGGTAGATTAAAAAAAAAACAAAATTTCAGCTTAAAAAGAAATCTATATTGAGTTTTTTTTAAAATTAAAAACTACACATATAAACAAGACATACAAAAAATACATAGAATATAAACAAAGTAAAAACTAACCACTTTTACAACTATTTCCTTTCCAAATATATTTACATGTTACAGTACTAGTATTTTAATTTAAAACAATCACTATTGTTTATCCAGTTCTATACTCAAAGGTTTGAATCTCCTATTATATATTTAACATCTCTTTCTTCCAGTTTAGTTATATATGGCAGTGATTTTCAACCTTTTTTGAGCTGTGGCACATTTTTTACATTTACAAAACCATGGGGCACATTGAGGGGGGAGCGGCTAAAAAAAGTTTGGACAAAAAAATTTTCTTCCTCCCTTTTGCTCTATTTCTCCCTCCCTCCCTCTTTCCCTTCCTTTTTTTCTATCTCTCCATCCCTCTTTCTTCCTTCTTTCCTATTTTTTGCTCTTTCCCTCCCTCCCTCCCTCTATGTCTTTCTCTCTCCCACCTTCCCTCCCTCTCTTTCTCTCTCTCTTTCTTTCTTGTTCTCTTTCTCTCTCTCTTGTTTTCTTTCTCTCTTGCTTGCTTTCTCTCACTTGCTCTTTCTTTCTTTCTCTCTTTCTTTCTCTCTTGCTTTCTTTCTCTCTCTGAGCTTCGCGGCACACCTGACCATGTCTCACGGCACACTAGTGTGCCACGGCACACTGGTTGAAAAACACTGATATATGGTATGTTTGTGTGTATGCTTGCTTTTAGTAATGGGGTTTTTAGTGTTTTTTAAATGATTAGATTTGTTCTTACATTGCCTTTGTTATTAGAAACATAGAAACATAGAAGTCTGACGGCAAAAAAAGACCTCCTGGTCCATCTAGTCTGCCCTTATACTATTTTCTGTATTTTATCTTAGGATGGATATATGTTTATCCCAGGCATGTTTAAATTCAGTTACTGTGGATTCATCTACCACGTCTGCTGGAAGTTTGTTCCAAGGATCTACTACTCTTTCAGTAAAATAATATTTTCTCATGTTGCTTTTGATCTTTCCCCCAACTAACTTCAGATTGTGTCCCCTTGTTCTTGTGTTCACTTTCCTATTAAAAACACTTCCCTCCTGGACCTTATTTAACCCTTTAATATATTTAAATGTTTCGATCATGTCCCCCCTTTTCCTTCTGTCCTCCAGACTGTACAGATTGAGTTCATGAAGTCTTTCCTGATACGTTTTATGCTTAAGACCTTCCACCATTCTTGTAGCCCGTCTTTGGACCCGTTCAATTTTGTCAATATCTTTTTGTAGGTGAGGTCTCCAGAACTGAACACAGTATTTCAAATGTGGTCTCACCAGCATTCTATATAGCGGGATCATAATCTCCCTCTTCCTGCTTGTTATACCTCTAGCTATGCAGCCAAGCATCCTACTTGCTTTCCCTACCGCCTGACTGCACTGTTCACCCATTTTGAGACTGTCAGAAATCACTTATTGTTGTGAGCCGCCCCGAGTCTACGGAGAGGGGCGGCATACAAATCTAATAAGTAAGTAAATAAGTAAGTAAGTAAGTAAGTAAGTAAGTAAGTAAGTAAGTAAGTAAGTAAGTAAGTAAGTAAGTAAATAAATAAACCTCAAATTGTTTACATAAGATGTGAGAATAAGAACATTTACAGTTTCTTTATAGTTCACCTTTTATAACCAAATTTGAAGTTTTTTGCTGTGATTTAACCACTTAATACCATTTTTTCCAAGCCTCATAGAATTCTGTCTCCTTCTCGTGTATCTCCATTGTTAGTTTGCACATCTCGGAGCATTCCAAGATTTTTCTAAGGACCATTGAGGATGTGGGGATGGTATCATTTTTCCAACTTGGCGCATAAACAATCCTAGAAGTGGTGATTATATGGAGTATTATGTAACAGTCCTCTTTTTAAAAATCTTTCTCTAAAAATTCCCAAAAAGAACAGTTGAATTTAACAGTTAATTTTTTACAAAATTTGAGCTTTACATTGATGTAAATTTTTCCAAGAAAAGTGTACTGAATCTGGAATTAGGCCATATTCTGTTTACACAAAAAAAAATATTTTTAGCAAAGTAGAAAGCTGCGGTTAAGAAAAGTAATAGAAAGAGAGAGAGAGAAAAACTTTACAGTGAAAAGGTTGCCGGTTTTGTTGATCCTTGAGTGGATTGTTGATTAAGGATCAATTTACATTTTTGTAAATGTTTTGTCTATATTTATTTTGAAAATGTGATTGTGTTTCTATTTTTAAATCTTAACTTGTGTATGTTTTGGAGAGTTTCCTTCAAAGAAATAGGCACGAAGCTCTGGGCAATTACCCGTTGTCATCTACAATCAAGAAAGAACAAGAAGCAATGGATGGACGCTTATCAAAGAATGGTCCAGCTTGGAACTAAGGATAAATTTCCTGAAAACAATTAATCAATGGAATGATTTCCCTCCAGAAGTTGTGGGTGCTCCAACACTGGAGGTTTTGAAGAAGAAATTGGACAGCCATTTGTTGGGAATGATATTTTTATCTATCTATCTATCTATCTATCTATCTATCTATCTATCTATCTATCTATCTATCTATCTATCTATCTATCTATTTATTATTTAGATTTGTATGCCGCCCCTCTCCGCAGACTCGGGGCGGCTCACAATAGAATAAAACAATTCATGACAAATCTAAATTATAGTTTAAAATATTAAAAAAAAACCATTTACTAAGCAAACATACACACAAACATACCATGCATAAATTGTATATGCATGGGGGAGATGTCTCAGTTCCCCCATGCCTGACGACAAAGGTGGGTTTTAAGGAGCTTACGAAAGGCAAGGAGAGTAGGGGCAGTTCTCATCTCTGGGGGGAGTTGGTTCCAGAGAGTCAGGGCCGCCACAGAGAAGGCCCTTCCCCTGGGGCCTGCCAACCAAAATTGTTTAGTTGACGGGACCCGGAGAAGGCCCACTCTGTGGGACCTAATCAGTCGCTGGGATTCGTGCGGCAGAAGGCGGTCTCGGAGATATTCTGGTCCAGTGCCATGAAGGGCTTTAACCAACA